>NW_020455577.1:202774-303147 GCF_003342845.1 Nothoprocta perdicaria
GCCGCCGCCGCCATGTTGGGCGCGGGCGGCTCTGAGGGAAGGGGTCGCGCGGCTCCAGCGGCACGGCCGGGGCTCGGAGCGCTCCCCTTCCCGCTCCCCTCGGCAGCGGCTCCCCTCGCCCTGCCCGTCTCTGCCGCATGTCCCAGGGATGSTGAATCCACCCGTCCAGCTCAGACACCCGCCATGTTCCTACCTCAGCCTTGACGGCCTCAGTGCCCGGCACTGCCCTTCTCTCAGGGAAGCTTCCCTTTCTGAGAGGCGCTGAGCAGCTATTCTACAATTGAACCAAACAGTTTTCAGCTTTGCTCAGCSCGGTTCCGTGCGGGGAAGTCACGAATTCCAGGCTGTGGTTTGAACTGCAGCCAGGCAGGGAGAAACGGGGCGCGTTGTGCTCAGCCCCACGGCCGCGGGCAGGGGCCCAGCCTGGAGCCGCTCCGCACCGTCGCTCATTCCCCTGCCCGGCTCCCCTGTGGGGTGCCCGTGTCCAGACCCCCTGGGAGCAGCGGGAGTCGGGCCGGGAGCTGCCGGCGGTCCCGCAGGAGCCTCCCCAATGCTGCTCCCGCATGTCCCGTCCCATCCCGATGCACGCGGAGTACGCGTCAACAGACCTCCTGGTCTGTTGAACACCATTAAAACTAATTGCTCCCCGTGCCGCGGAGTAACGCGGCTCCCGGGAGAGGTTTCACGTGAGCGTTTTGGAGAGCGGAGCGCACGGTGAAAGGGATTGCTGCAGGGCAGTGGGAGGTCTGGCCTTCTCACACGCTGTTTTCATATCGCCCGTGTTATTGCAGCGCGTGCAGCGCCAGGGCGTTCGGATGTGGTTTGCAGCCATTCAGACGCGAACACTTAGCGCGGTGGGGCCCAGGAGCGCGGCCCGGAGCCGCGGCCTCGTCTAGACGAGGGTTTAATGGCAGCGGCGGCAGCAAAGGTGGTCTAAGCTGCGCCACGTCCTTGCCTCTCTCGAGTAACGAAACTCAAACAATTTAGTGTGCAATAAATCCCGCGCTGTCAGGAACTTCCCAGGGCGTGTTCTGCAGCAGCACACGTTCCCCCTGGCCCCGTTTCAGCCTCCCAGTTCAATCCCAGAGCACRGGCTTCGGGAAAAGCTGGTGTGCTGGCCATTTAGGCCAGAGTCCCCTTGATGCAGCAAAACCACAAGGATCRGGGCAGAAAAGCAGCAGATGAAGCGTAAATGTGTCACATATAGGGTAACCTCCATGTGGACACCCATCCATAACTGCAGACAATTAACCAGGCACCCTGCGGGCCAGGCTCTCCCCTGAYGCCACAGGAAAGGCTCCGTGTGCTCCTGCGTCCCCCCGTTCTGGCCCAGGGACTGCAATTAAGAGCAGAATCAGCCTCTCTCCCGCCTGGGAGGATACAGTGGCACAGCCGGTTTCCATCCTGGCTAGCAGGCTSCGGCCTCAGGCTACCAAGTGCTGAGTAATTTTTACCCAGCTCTGCTTGCAGATAAATGATGTTCTCCTTTTAGCTGGTGCCAGGAAAAGCTACAAATACTTGGTCTTTTATTCCTTCCCCATAAACTCCCAACGTTGAATAGTACCATTGCAGCCAGGATTTCTTTGTTTCCATTGCCATTTATTCTCAGCATGGTCACAAATGTGTTACAGTTGCAGACACCCGCCCGTTTGCCAAAGCCCAGCTCTGGTTTCTCATTAACCTGCACCTTCCCATTAGAGGCTCCCTCAGTTGCAGTGATAGTTTGCAATTACCCTAAGGACCCACTTGCTTTTTTTTGGTTTTTTTTTTTTCTTTTTCTTTTTTTTTCTTTTCCTTTTCCTTTTCCTTTTCCTTTTCCTTTTTTCTTTTCTTTTTCCTTTTCTTTTTTTGCCCCAAAGCACATTCCAAAGGGAAAGCTTTAAATAACTTCACACTAATTTTCTGGAAGAGCCTAATGCGGAATGTCAGTCCTAAAAAGAAAAGCCCGCGTGTGAATGTGCAGTTTCGGTGATTTTGGTCACAGCAGGAACTATAAAGTAGCTAAAATTTGTTAAAATGAAACGTAGCACCAAGTGCTGGGCAAATGGAGCGYGGGCTCAGAGCAATGCAGGGCAGCTCAAAGGGATGGTACCGCAGCCCCAACAGTTTCCTTCAAGTTTCCTGCAGAGATCTTGAATTTTATAATAAATTGCATAAGAATTAGTTAAAAACTGTTAAAGGAAGTAGCGGTTATAATCCTGGGCATGCTGTTCTTCCACCCATCCCCAGGATGTGAAGCGAGCCCAGGGAGGAGGCTACAACCTGGTAAGAAATCCCAGGCAAGAAATACAGGGACACGGTCCGTGCCAGCGGCGCTTCGCATGGAGCGCTGCTCTTAAATGCCTCGWGGCGCACGGGGACGTCCTTTAGAAACACATTAGACAACGCGTGAGCACCACAGTTAGACAACGCAGGTTTTCATGTTTAATAGAAATTAAATTAGCAGCTTAATATACATAACGTGACGCTTTCCAGTCCGGCAGCTTTCCCGTGCTCGCTTTCAAGTCACGGAGCAAACACTGTACAAAAAATAGCAACAACAACGAAGAGCAAGCGGGGAGCAAACGCAGGCACCAAAGCGGGGGCGGCAGGCGGGGAGCGGCGGACACGAAGGCTACGGAGCAGGAGCGCGCGGGCGCTCTCACCGCGCGCCGTAGCCGTAGAAGAAGGGCTCGTCCGGGCGGTAGCCGTAGGCGGTGGCCGGGCGGCCGGGCGCCCCCGGGGACTGGCCGAATCCATCCGCGCCGACGCTGACGCTGCGGGAGGAGAGGAGAGGGGATGGGATGGGATGGGATGGGATGAGGCTGCGCGGCAGGGAGGGAAGGCCGGTGTGGAGGCCCTTCCTGCCACACGGACGGGCTGGAGAGGCGGCTCCGCTCCCTCTTCCCGCCTCGGGGGCTGCTTTCCACCTTCGGGTCCGGCGGGAATCACAGAGGAGAGGGAACGTGACTCCCTCCTGCGGTGCCCTTACCGACACAGCCCCTGGCCGCTGCAGCTCCACGTCCACCCTGTGCATTGCAGTTAACAGAGCTGCCGGGACGGCTTAAGGACGCTCGCTGTGAACCCCACACCAACCCCGCCAAACCCGGCACTCCTGGGAGTCTAACGCCCGTCCTGGAGACGGACAGAACGTTCCCAAACCCCCGGAGCGCCCCGACTGGGAACGAGAGAGCGAGAATGTCTGGCAGAGCAGCCTAGTTCAGCAAGGACACAGTGTTTCTGGTGGGACAGCGGACTGACAGCCAACTGGCAGGAAGAATTCATCACCTCCTAAAAGGCTGCGTTCTAATGAGACAGAATAACTCATTTTTTCACACGGAAAAGCATCTTTTACATCAGAAGTGTCCCGCAGCAATGAATTACACACTAAAGCACAGCAACTGCGTGGGGAAAAGTGGCACATACTTCGCGCTCAACAATAGCTCTCGCGCAGGGGGCAGAGAAAGAAGCGAGCGCTGCCCGGGACGCTGGCCTGCTGCCTGCCCATAGTCATGTCACTTCTCAACTTCCACTTCAGCAGGAGGACAAACGGAGAAGGCCTCTAATTTATTGTCTGACTACAGATGCATTGAAAGCAGCTGCACTTCCCTGCCGACCGCTGTCAAAACACAAAGAACCCGAGTGCCGGCGGAGCGGGGAGAAGCTGAACCTCGTTAGAGCCAATGGGACCCCGGGAGGAGGGCTGTGCCAGCGCGGGAAGGACAACGAGGGGTCCCGGCGCCGCTCGCTCGCTCGTTGGGGCCGCGGCGCCCAAATCCAGCACCCTGCCCTCGCAGAGCTGCTTTCCTGGGATTACGCCGCCGCCACGAGGTCCTCATCCTTTGGACTGCTCCTTCAGCAGGCGCCTTYGCTTAGGGCACCTTCCCATAAGCGTACGAGCGCTGAAAGGGCGAAGCCGAGATCTGCCCGCGGAGAAGGGGGAGGCTGAGAAGAAGGCTGCGCGTCACCCGCGCGTTCCCGAGGGCTGGAAAGGGCTTTGGAAGGGAACCTGGGGGCGCATCCACAGGGGCACCCACGTGGCCTCGTGGCCATCAGCCCCTTCGTGGCACCGCACGGCTWCGGGAACGCGGCCACCTTCCTCTGCCCCCCTTCCCAGCCCCGCTCCCACGTCCTGCCGCGCTTCTCCAAGCCCTCGTCGGAGCGAGGTGGCAACCTCTGAGCTGCCTTCTCTGCTCCTGGCACAGGACACCTCTCGTCAGCAGCCCTGGAACCTCAGGCAGCTGCTAAACAAGAGCTCCCTGCTGCAGAGGGGGTGAAGGAGGTTCGAGAACATCTTCGGCCCCTCCTAGCTCCCCGCTGGCTCCATCACCGACTCCCAACCCCAAACAACAACTTCCAAGCCCAAAGAACGACTCCCAAGCCCAAAGAACGCTGCTTTTCTTCTCCATTTGGGCTCGGAGCAGTAGCGACCGCGAGCCACACGGTGGCAATGGGTCTCCATCACTGCGGCCGGGCTGCGCCGGCTGCTTCCAGCTAACAGCCCTCAGCCCAGGAGCTTTTAAATGTATTTAAAGCGATGGAGGGGGGGAGTATGGTCTCGATTACCTTCTCAGCATTATATATATATGTATTTATAAAGGTGTAAGTAATTAGGTAAAGATCCCCAGAGTTCAAACTTTGAGGAGTACCAGTTATTTCCAAATGGTTTCGACATATGTTAACGTCCTGAAGAAAACTGGAAGAGATGGATCAGCTGATAACTGTTTTGGACACTAAATTAAAAAAGTAATAATAATAATAAAAAAAAGGACACAGAATTACACAAAATTGCACTGAAGCAGCTTGCCCACGTGGCCACCCTCGGCGGGCACCGTTTGGGCCGCGGGCTCGGGGCTTGGCGCCGGTGACGAGGCCGGTGGTGCCGCCGGTCGCGCCGCCGGCCTCGCCGCGCGCTCCGAGCCCCTCCGCTTCCCGGCGCCGCCCGGCACCGGCCCGGGGCCCACAGAGTTAAACGGCACAGCTAATTACCGTGTACTGCTAACCTCGGTTGCTGGTTCATTTTGAGAGCCTTTAAAATATGAGCTGTGTATTTTACCCCTATGCACTCTCTTAATGATTTGTTTTTTTTAGGCTGAAATCACTTCCAGCCATCAGTTATGCTCGCGGTCTCTACACATGCACTTCTCCAAGCACAAATATTTCTTTTTCCTATTGGTCTGCCAGCCCCTGTCAGAGCAAATTTCACTTTAAACTAAATGCTATGATACTTAAAACCTCTTGGATTACTCAGGCTGCTAGTGTGATCTATGACCTTCCCCCAATGACAGCTGAACTTTCCAATTTGCTTGTACTGCCGGCGAGCTGAAGAACACATGCTGAAGAGGAAAACATTCCTCATGTGCACGGGTGAGGAGAGATTTCCCAACAGCTTATTGATACTCGCTCCGATCCCCAACGCGGGGACGGGCAGGCCGAGCCGAACTCCGCGGTGCCCTGGCATCATCTCAAACACAAATGCCAGGGGGTCCCCGCGGGCTGGAAATGCCCCCGCTGTCCCGCTCTGCCCACGCAGCCCCTGCCCCGCACGCAGGCGGCTCCACCAGCTGCTGAGCTCAGCCCAGACCCGTCCCAGGCCCTGCTGATCCCAGCTCCGCATGGACCAGGCTCCCAGCGACACAGGTTTTAAAGGGTCTCCACTTAGGAGATAAGCCCAAGCCTTGATAAGCCCAAGCAGACTCTGCTTACAGCGCCGAGCTTGTGGGCAAGCCTACAGACTCCTAGGGATTCATCCCGAGTTCTCCRCACGCTCCACTGAGCTGCCAGGTTAGGCCCTAACTACACAGTTGGTGTKTGTGCACTGGGAGCCTCCTCCTGCACCACTGAGCACACCTGGGGCTGCCAAAGCCGCCTCCCCAGCTGGGGAGCAGGAAGGTCTCCAGGCTGACCGAGCTGGAGCAAGCCCCCAGCCTCTTCCCGGCACGTTGTGGTCGTGTTCCGGATAAAGCAGCTCCTTGCTGTCAGGCACAGCCCTCTGGCTGCTGCAGGGCCTCCCGGACCTCCTTCCTATGACTCTTAGCCGCGTGTGACGGCGTCACTGATGGCACAGGGCGCAATTCCCGCCCTACCCTCTCCTTCCAAACCCACATGCCAGGAGCTCCTGTAATTTATAACGCTGCACCAAGCTCCTGTACAGGGCAGAGAGAATAAATTACSTTCAAATGAACGCTGAAAGCCGTATTTCTCCCCCCTCAGGAGCTACATAGGCCACAGAAAGGGAGCCCCGCTCCCCGTAGCCTCGAGCCAAGCGCAGCATTCCAGCCCGCACAACGGAGAGGCAGCTTGTTGGGTATAACACTTGTCAGCAGCAGACACGGGGCTTTGCCTGCATTAAAAACGTGCTCCTTGCCCGCACTCTGCGGCTCCCGCAGAAAGGCCCTAATTCCCCGGCCCGAGTGGGAGCAGGGAGCAGCTGAGGCCGMGGGCCCGGCGGCCCCGAGGGCTGCGGGAAGCGGCAGGGAGGCGCAGGGGCAGCGGCTCCGGCTCCGGCTCCGCAGCGAGGGCGACGCTCTGCCCTCGCTCGGGGCTGCTGGCTGAGAACACGATCCCGGCTACTCCTCCGCGCCGGCTACCCGGCTCCACCAGCCACGAGTTTTCGCCCTTCAGAGCACAAGACTTACGATAAGGAAAAGAGCATCAAATTGAGCAGCTYAAAAAAGTTTCATTATATGTCCTGTAACTGTAGATTTCCTTGCTCTTGGTAATGACGTTAAACTGTAAACCACAAGTCTCAAATTATGCCTCTCAGCTCCACTCTCCCTCCTATCTATGAAGCATTTTTCCCTTTTCCATACCGTCTATCCCTCGAGCTCCAGCGGGAGGGAGCTTTGCGGCCTGGCCCTTGCACACTGCATCAAACACCCTGTCTGCTTCAGCATTCCGTGCTCAGCTTCCTCGCGCAGTYGCCCCATCCTGCTCACAAGGTAGGAAACATCAGGATGAGCCTGTTCAGCCCTTACTCAGCTCCCCCACATGCTACGATACCGCGTTGATAGCGGRGATCACGTCTCCCCCTTGCACATGATCCTCCTTCCTTCAGTGCACTCGACATCCCAAGCTTCCAGCTGCTCCTGGACTTGATGCCCCGGGGTATCACGGCATAAATGGCAGCGCCAGCAGCACTGATCATAAACAAATGCAGAATGTGGCACTGCAGAGCAACGAGCACTAGGTCTTCCGTGTCTGGGTCAAGCCATGCATCAAGCACGCCACAATTCACTGGTGGGAAAAGAGCGCTGCAAAAAAATGTTGTCCAGCCGAACAGCAGGAGAGCTAAACTGGGCTAAAAAGGGCCCTGCTGAGGCAAATTCAGGGGGAGTTTTGCCTGAAAGCAGCACAACTTGTCACCCCTACTGTGTGAAAGCAGCTGCTGCTCTGTGCCCTGCTCTGAGATGTGGGTGAGTTGCTCCTCTTCACCGGGGCCTGGGTTCCCAGAGCGCGGAGAAGATAAAAACCGACTGTCTTTATACGGCCAACGGAGACATCTCCCACGCTGCTGGCTCCACAGCCGGCCAAAGGCACCGAATAGATGTATCCAGTTGTAGAAAACTAATTAAAAACTAAAGCAAATGGAAGAGCCTGGAGAGGCAGGCAATAAAATAGGAAGCTATCCTGTCCTCCCCCTGTCCTCACACCGGCCCAGGGGTCTGCGCCAGCTCCATAAAGTGAAGTGCAGGTTGCCTTGAGCTCGCACKCCGGGGAGGTCTCCGGCATCCCCCGCTGCGCTCCGGGGAGGCCAGTGCCACCCCAGGACACGGTATCCTTGATCCCAAGGGACAACGTGCGGCTGGCGGCACCAACCAGCCCAGCCCAGGGGCTGCTCCACATCCGATCCCGAGGGCGCACGCGGCCAACACGGTGCGGGGGGCCTTGTTGTTACTGAGGAACAACAGCAAAGAGCTTGCTATAATTCAAAAAGGACCCAGTCCCAGCATCTCTCTTTTTCTTTTTTCCCCCTTTAACATCGGATATGTTAGGGAGCAAGCCAGATAAAAACACAGCCATCAACCATTTTCTTGGAGATGCCTATCTCTGAAGAGCATTATTAAGCAAAAACTTCAACTTTAACTCAATGAAAGAAAAATAAAACGTTTCCAGGCCAAAGGTTGGGCAGGGAGCCTTGGAAAAAAAATAAACTTTAAAAGCTCAAGACCCAGAAGGCAAATACACTCCCCAAGCTTTTTTTTTTTTTTTTTTTTTTTTTTTAAAATTATCTTCTGTTTTTCCTAGAAAGGGGAGAAAAGGGAAGCTCAGCATCATATCTGAGCGACTGAAGCCGCTAAACATGGAGCTCGAGAGTCGATCTGAAAAATCAGGACAATCCCAACTATGGGGCAAAATAAATTAGACCTGTTCAATTCATTTTATACTTGGGGCCGGTTTACAGCACGCGCTCAGTTCAGACAATAACCCTAAGAAATGCCCCATGAAGTGCAGGACGTTTTAAAGCTGCTCGTTGTGGGTTTAATTTCGAAGGGGGCGAGCGTGCTTAGCCCTAGCGCACAAAACACCCCGCAGTTTATGACAGGTTTAAATCTTTCTTCCAGGTCTGGCCTCGCGAGCGCTTGTCTTGATAAAATAGGTCACTTGAAAAAAGGAAAGCTCAATAAAGTGAATTACAAAAGCAACAAGATTAAACTGATTGCGCTGTTTTTGTACAGTGCAGCTGAATTCTGCAAATATGCTGCTGGCTGCGGCTTGGCATTTAACAGCATGCGATCAGTGAGAAGGAGGAAATTTTATTCTCATTAACTGTTGCAGATTTACTGCAGTGAAAAAGGGCTATGTAACCTGAGAAGTGACAGAGTGGAAAGATCAAAGCATCAGTCTGGAAACTAAATAAACCTTCTGGCTACTTCCTGCAAGGAAAATTCACTCTGGCAATGTAAAACAGAGTCCAGTTAAAAACTACTCTCAGTTTTATGAGCTGTCACAGCAGCTTGAGTGGTTTGGACCAGTCAAGTTTAGAACATTATATTTCCTTGTTTTTGTCTCAGATACTTCTGTAAGCAGTTTTATAGTTTCTTTTTCTTTCTTTCCCTCCCCTCCCCCCCCCTTTTTTTTTTTTTTTAAAAGAGAAAAATAAAATTCTTCTCTTTCGGTTGAAATCGAGAAGGTCCCGGCTAAACTCATTAAAAGCAGGCAGGTCTTCATTTGCACATTCCATTCCCATTTACTGCATTTTCATATTTTACTCGGAGATTTATAAGCAATGTACATTTGCTTTAATAACTCTTCCGCATTCTGTTCACTTATTGTTTAATATAAGTGCAAATCAGTTTACAGAGCCCAGATGGCCTGTAACTGGGGAGCCAGCCTATTCCTGGTAGCACATCTGGAGGGACCAAGAGCAGCAGACAGAACGTGGGAATTAATTAATGTTACATTTCAAAAGAGGCAGGCCCAGGTTTGGGGGCTTTTTTTGCTGGGACATTCCATAGGACTGCAGCTAACTGCTACAACAGTTTGGTATTCTTTTAAATTCTTAATAGCCACCTAAACCATGTCGGTTAGACTAGGCCAAAACTGCAGGTGGAAGGGAATAAAATAAAAAGCAACTGAAAAATATAAAGGGAAGGATTGCAAGTGAAACGGCCCCAATATGCCATGTTCCCAAAGAATTGAAGCACATTAAAAACCCAATGTTAATTCTCTTCCCAAACGGCATTTGCGTCTTGCTGGAAAAAAAAAAAATTCTTTAAAATATTCCCAACCAACTTATTTCACCCATTTGCATAGGGGTGTAATTGTGCAGGGCAATTAAATGGCCTTACCATAAATGACCCTTGGTGAGGGGGGACCACACAGCTCRGGGCGCTCCCAAGGGCAGCTCCTCCCTGCCTTTGGTGTCCTAATCCCTCTAGGGCCCCTTGGGACAAAGTCCTCWTTTTCAAATCGATTCCCATTCTGTAACTCCATTAAAAAAGTACAGCAACAATTTCATGCCGTTTTCTTCTCACCAAAACGGCCTCTACTAAGCTGATGGTCTCCRACTTAGCTGATCCGTGCTTGCTGGCAGAGCAAAGCTTCCCTAAACCCGGATGCAGTCTCTAAACCAGGAGGCAAGTCCTCTTCCCGGATCAAAAACTTCCCAATTTGCCCACCTGGGGATGGTCCTCGCACTCACTTTGCCAGGCTGCTAACCTGACCGCTTTCCTTGTCTTCTTTCCTGTCTTGGTTTTCCCTTTCCTAAATTTTTGTTCACATTTGCTTGCTTGCTTTCTGCTGGAAACAAAAGGGAAGGTAGTAAAATAGGGACTAATAAAGGTATCTGTCTGCTGCATGGAAACAGTTAGTAAATGCTGTGCTGTGCAAATAGAAAGTGAATTTTATCCTTGCCCGTTATGTGAAGCCAATACAGAGCTGAATCAGAAACAGAGCGCCAGCCTCCTGACTGCACTCACTCTGGTTGCATAAAAAATAAACTTGTAGACAGTTAGAACAACAGAATATGATAAAAACGATTCAACTCYGCTACCGCTAACAGCACTTTTGTGGGATAGAAAACAAGAAAAATGCAGAAACTTCGCTGATTTTGGGCCTCTCTTTGAGGTCTCTTCGAATTCGTTTTGGTGGGATTTACAATTTGCTAATACTGACGTGTGATAAACTAATAAAATCTGCCTGCGAGGTTATAGGCCCCATTTACTAATAAAACCTAATTCAATTCTCCTGGGAAGTGCAAATTAAACAGCGTTCAAATGGCAGAAGCCGAATGCAACTCTGCTGAACACAAAGAGCAAAAAAGGCTTTTTTTAAAATTGGGTTTATGGACAAGAAAAAAAAAGTAACGCACAGAACTGCAACGTCGCTCTGGTAAAGCTTTTGAAAGTAAAAATCATATTTTAATAGTAATTTGTACCCTCCTAACATTTCTTTGCATTAATTCTAAGATTTAAACCCCATTATCTGCTCATCTCCGAGCCCCTSCTGTAGAGCAGGTGAGCACGATGCCTGTGTTTAAATGATAAGATAGTGGGTATCTTCATCCCTGCTCTGGCCCAGACCCCACAAGCACTCGCTTGTCTAGGCTACTATTTCTAAGGGCCACGAAACAGGGAGTTTCTGGTGCCTCTCATGCCTGCACACACTTGCCTGGGGCAGCTCATTTCCCCCTCTATGCACAACCAGGGTGTTCTCTTCTCTCTTGCAGAGACTGCTTTAGGAAAATGTAATTGAGGCTGCAGATCTATATGGGACGTGGGAGTGCATRGGGATGATGATCCTTACCTGGGTGCCACTTAAAGCTTGCACCATCATCTCGGTACAGCAGGAAAAGGCTGAAGAGTGCTCTTTTTCCCCAGCAGAAAGACAGACTTGTGGAAATCTCTACTATGAGATATTTGGTCATCATAGTTTTGCCTTGGGTCGTCTTGTGAAAGTAACTAATCTCTAGTAAGTCATTAAAGTCTGATAAATGACCATAGATGTGCTTAAAAGCCCTCTTCTCTTCCTTGCAGCTTAGACACTAAGCTGTCATCACATTATCCAGAGGCGAGGAAGCTGCTGTTTGCTACAACCATAAAACTTTCACTCTATATTAAGCCTTATCAGAACCAGGAACCCTGAGTACAGATTTTAATACCAGATGAAAATTTCAAGTCAGTGCCTAATGCCCATGTGCTTCTGAGAGCCAGTGTGATGATTCAAAGCTGGTCATCTAATCACAAAAGTCTCTTCCTAGCCAATACAAAACCTGGAAGACAATGCAAAACTTGGACACAAGCTGTCAAAACAATCTCCTCAGTTCCATATTTTAGCTGAATGGAAAACATACCTTGGGATGTGCTGCCATCCTGCTCTGAACGYTGAGGAAAATGAGATGCTGTCTCGTATTTTATCAGCGCTTCTGTGTGTACTCTAGAATAACTCTATTTATGCACATCGTGCACAGCAAAACAACTCCATTAAGAGGTGGAGTTTAGAAATAAAAGATTTCATGTGAAGCTGCCACACTCTCAAACTCTGTTATCTAAAATGAATCATTTCTACTTCCAAAGGGTGGTAACATTAAAAAAAATGCCAGCTTCCCAGGTCTCCCCTTGCACGACACTTCACCTGGATGCTGGCAAATACTGCAAAGGGCAATAATCCCTGCTCGCTGCAGGCTGTGGCCACAGCAGCACGCAAGCACATGCAGAGTCAAGAAAGTATTCTAATTCTAGGCCTAGATACTTCCACAGTTACCTTCCAAGTTGCTCCATACTTTTTAACGCAGGAAAATCAGTTTGGTTGGATCTTTGAAAACGCTCCTGACAGACCCATTTGCTCAGGTCCAAAAGATGAGCTTGGTGATCRTGACCCATTAAGCCCTGGTAATGGCCCCCTTTATAAATGCACTGGGGACACCAAGACCAGTTGAACAGCAGCTCAGCTCCTCAGCGCCATGCAGACACCRAAGGGGTGAGTCTTTCTGTCCTACTTGTACAATATATATAGATTCTCCTGTAGACAGGGGCTTAATCTTTTCGTCCTGATTCAGTCTGAGCACACTGCTGGGGTAGGAAATAATAATCTCAGAGAAATTAAACAGCTGGCATATCCTAAGACTTTCTCATAGGGCTGCAGAAAGGAGAAGAAAGGATTAGCTTCTTCCAAGCTGGCTGGAAAAAGTGAAATTACAGTTGTCACCTACCTCCAATTTCACAGGGTGGTCTGAAATAGCAGAACAGCCTCCTTCCCATTCACCCCACCGCTAGACAAACAACTGTTCCCATTATAGAACAATAAAGCTTAACGTGGAAGACCAAGAACAGCACATGTAGGTGCAACACAGAAGTATACCAAATAAAAAGATAAAAGAGTAACAAATGAAAAGACTGAGAAACACACAGCTACTCAGTATTGGATTATCCCTCTTTAAACTCACAAAGAAGTCAGTATTAACTAATTAGCTAGCTGTGCAAATCATAACTCAACTTCACTTAAAGTTTGGGGGAACATATCCAAATATTAATAATAAAAATGGTTCATTTTTCTATAACAAAAATCTTGATTTATTAAAAGCTGGGACTGGTTAAAAATAAATCCTTGGCATAAGGTTCTTGTTAGCTTGAAAATGTAAGCATAAAAATACCCCAGAATTATGTTTTGGTATGGATGAAATGTACACTATATAACACATAAAAAGAGCCTTGACTCGCTGCTATTATTTTTAATTAGGCTCTCCAGCACGTATGGTTTTACCTTCTAACGCCAATTCAGGTTTGGGAAAAGGGAGGGTTTGACTCTCCACCCTCCTGGGACCGGCAATTCCACGGCTCATGCCTTGGAGCACTAATGCATTTTACATTAGCTCTGAGCATCAGGAAATCCTGGCTCCTGGCGCCAAGGAGTTCAAACCGATAATGACACCCATCTGAAAAGCGGGATTCGCCGCCCGGCTGCCAGTATCTATCCTATCAAACAATCCAGGCCCGCTACGTTACAAATAGGACAGAACATCTGCAACAGTGCACGCTGTTTCCAATTAGCCCGAGGGTCTGGCCTGCAGATAATGCAGGATCGTATTGAAAAAAGCCTTCCTAGAAAACCAGAGTCTAAGGAGAAATTTTAATACTTACAGGGGCAATCAACTATGGGCAATTACCAAGTTTGTAGCTTGGCAAATCGCAGCTTGGGTCTGTCCTGGTCATTGATGTTGGCCTCTAAAATGCCTTGAGACGTGACCAAGAAATTTCTAAAAACATTTATTCCAGCTAAAAATACACCAGATTTATTTTATCACTACTTCTAGCTGGAAGGATAGATTAAGCAGCAGCTTACAAACAAAGACCTGTGACAAAGGCTTGAAATTTAAGGTTCAGGGACCTACTTCTAGCCAAGGATGTAACATTTTCCACAGCTAAAAGACTGCTGGCAAACCAGGAGGATCTTTAGTGGCGTTCCCTTTAGTTCATTGAAAGCTCTCTCCCCCCACAGCAAAGGGGCACAAAGACTTAAATCTCCTTCTCGAGGAGACACATATTTTAGTGGGTTTTTTTTTTTTTTTAGGATTTTGGTTATTTTAATTATAAACGTCGCTATCATTCCACCTCTGCCTAACGTTCAGCTTTTTGGTGCATTATAGGTAGAAAAGCTGTAATAAAGAAATCAAGGTCACCAGCTATTGCCTCTTAACAACTGCAAGGAGCAAAGGTGAAGTATTTTTYTCTTTGCTTCAGCTGTACACACTGCGAGTTGCTCACATTTTACAAATGCTGAATAAAACTACAAGTGGTGAAAATAACGTTATTACTTTCAAAATAAACAACTTCAACCACAGTGCTGTGTGTGTCCAGATAACATCCTGTTAAAGCAAATTTGGTCCTCTGATTGTAAAGTGTTTGAAACATTTCCCATTTAGCACGTACAGTCACGTGCTCTATAAAAGGCGTTTTCTAAACCCTACAGAAACTACCAAGAAAAGGATCCTCCTTCTTTGGAAGAGGTTGGTCTGTTTTGAACTCGTGGGGGAGACCTACTCAGCAGCCCAAACTGGAATAACTTATTAACATGTAGAGAGCTGAGCTCATAGACCAGAGGTGCAATTCAGGGAAACATCTTCTGAAAGTCACACCRCAGCAGAGACATCTCCTGCTCCTCTAGCAAACTCCCAAAGTAAATGTCATTGGGAATCAAACTGGGAATGAGAACTGGAAGGCTTAGTTTGAGGGGGGAAAAAAACAGTTCAGAGACAGACTTGGCAACTGAGAAACTTATTTTTAACRTCTTAAGAATGCTGGAAATAAAATTCTCCTAGGTAATTAGCATCTCAAGCATCTCTTTAGACGTTTCCCAACAATGATGCCTGAATAATATCTGAGTAATCATTGTAACATGCAGTCAGCTGTGTTCTAGTTTTATTTTACAGCTTTTAGAAAGCGAGCATGAACATGCACGCTAATGTGTGAAAAGAAATGTGTAATTCAAAAGACAGACTAGGTTTTCTAATGTGATGAAAAATGAYTAGTTCTTTCACATATGATTCCCATAAAGCTGCTTTTCCCGTGTAAATCATTCCCCCTACTACGTACTTAGGACATAATCCTATTTAAAATTAGAGAAGGCAAACAGAGCTAGGAACAGAAATTAAGCCCTATAAAGAATCCCGAATTARCCATTTTTTCATTATTTACATTCCTTTCAAACAGGAATTTACCTGCTGGAGAAGGGATGCTGCCCAACGAGGTCTCCGTTCTGAAGATGATAATCACTGAAGAACTCAGGACTCACTGCTCCATCAGGGGCTATTAAGCCATCTATAAAAACAAGAAAGACACAGAGACCAGGCTGAAGGAGAGTGATTTTAGGACAGGAAGGCAACAGGCATGTTCTGCCTTGGGAATTAACTGGCAATCTGCAACACTCGCTTCTGGGAGAAACAACAAGTAATAAAAATACTGGAAAAAAAATGCCTGGAATGTTATATTGGTACCCATTTTGTTCGCCTCATCACAAAAGTGAGCCCAGAAAAAGAGTAATGTGCAAGGTCAAATGTGAATACAGACAGAGTGAGACTGGAAGAGCAAATAACTTAATTCCTCAGGCCTTCACCCCTGTAATTTTTAAAAGGAGCTAAATRAAATAGGAAAGCATCTTCAAAACTCCTTCTTTCATCTGCTTCGTACCGTAGAAAAGTTGCAACTGGAAGGGACCTCTGGAGATTTCTGATCCAACTCCCTGCCCTAGCAGGTCACCCAGAGCAGGCTGCCCACAACCCCATTCAGTTGGATTCAGCRTCTCCAAGAAGGGAGCTCCACGACTCCTCCAGGCAGAGAGCATCAGCTCTCAGCCATCCTCACAGGAAAGAGCTGTCTTCTCGTGTACAGAGGGAAGTGCCTGTGTTTGTGCCCATTGCCTCTTGTCCTGTCACTGGGCACCACTGAGAAGAGCCTGACTTCATCTTCTTTACATCCTCCCATCAGATAACAGGTACATTGACAAAGTCCCCCCTGAGCTGCTGCTTCTCTAGGTTAAACAGCCCCAGCACTCTCAACCACTCTCATACTGGAGATGCTCCAGTCTCTTAAATAATTTGTTGGCCCTTTGCTGGATTTTCTTCAGCAAATCCATGTCTGACATGTACTGAAGAGCTCAGATCCAGGCCCAGCACTCCAGGGAGGGAGGGATCACATCCCTCATCCTGCTGTGAACGCTCTCCCTAACGCAGCCTGGGATACCAATAGCCTCCTTTCCTGCAAGGACACAGTGCTGGCTCAGGGTCCACCTGTTGTCCAGAAGCAGCCCCAGCTTCCAAATGAGCAAAAATGCTCTCCAGTACCAGCTCATGGGATTACTACTCSTACACACTTATAGTTGTAGGACTCTGTATTTGCCTTTACTGAACTTCAGGAGCTTCCTCTCAGCAAAGGGGATATGCTCAGACAGAGATTTCAAWTCTCTGATTCTTTTCTATAAATCCACTAGCAATGACTCATACATTTGGAAAGCCAGCAGTATTCCTGAAAGACTTCACAGCTCCTCTTTCCTTTATAAGGAAGAATAGGAAATCGGGGTCTAAAGTTTTGCCTTAGTTACATCAGAAAAAATCCAGAGTGTCTTTGAAGTCAAGTCAGTGAATGAGAACCCAAGTTAACTCTTCCATGTTCTYCTTTGCAGGATACACTTCTTGTTCATACTAGGGGCACAATTCTTACCTGGTAATTAGTATTAGGCTCCAATTAGATAAAATGAGCTATTTCCTAAAAACACAGCCTACTTTAGTTTGTCTCTGTTACTGTGTGAAAAAGAACCCGGACTTACCATGTAGAAAACACTCTAATAAACAGAAACAGATACATGCTGACTCATTTTAATAGTTTAACAGAGGATAGAGAAAGATTCTTAATGACTAGRAAGTAACAAATGCCATTCCACTTTAAAGAAAAAGAGATAAGATCCAGGGAATCACAGGCCACTTAAGCTTAACCTCTGTGGTTTCCAAACTACTAAAACTGCCTGTGCAGGAAGGAGTGGAAAGTTACTTACAGACACAGGGGCTTACAGACGACGAGTCAGGCATTCAAACAGATCTCCCTGTGCTTTATGAATCTACCTGATGCTTTTTGAAGATAATATAGTGACAAATGATAAAAGGAATAGAATTGACACGTCTAGATTTCTAACAGACATCTGATGAGGTGCTACACAGATTCATTTAGGGGATCATTCCTCATGGGAAAGTGGCTGAACATAGTGCAATAGACTGTAAACGAAAAAGGCCAGCCATGATCTGGCTGCATTTTAGCAACATAAGATAGCTGTACATAGCTATATTCTAATTGTATACATGTGAACACAGTGTGAAAGAGCTTCACCTTATAAAGAAGTATTCTGGCACAATGGATATTGTCTTTCAGCACGCGCAGGTAAGTACTATGTGTTACCATTGGGATATAAAATAACCAAAGAGCAAGGAGGAGAGCTGAAATGGGTGTTACTAACACTTGTAGCACATTTACCTATTTCTTCATTTATCCTGCATTTTACATACACACACACACACACAAAAAAAAAAGAAATGAGATAATGAGATGGAGCACAGTCATTTCTATACTGGTGGTATTACACACTGAAATTTATCAAATTTATCTATTTTACAGCTAGGTTTGCTTACAATTTGAAAGCAGAGATACCTAAAATGTATTGAGGTGATATTCTTAACTCTGGGGCTAGAGCCATGGCTACTTAAAGTGTCTTCAATCAAGCGCGCCAACATTGAAACCATAACATTCAGAGTTATGGCTCGCATGAATTTAAAGGAAACTGAAAGCACACGGATAACATGAGCTACATATTATATGATTAGAGGTAAAGGACATCTGTTGTTACGTACATTTCAACATAAATTAGGGTTATGTATTTTCAGAGCAAGGGAGGCACTGAACTCATGAAGGTAAGTTCAGAGATTCTACCAAGTGCTTGAAGCAGGTTTAAATTATTTTGCAAGAGAGATGTTGGCTTGTCAGGGCAATAGGGATGCACAACTCCAAATGGTGAGAGGAGACCTGTACTGTGCATCAGCTATCAGTGCAGGTCATCTGTAAAATTATCACACTGAAATACAAACATTTSATTTCTGGCTGGACAAAGTTTTGCATTTTTGGCATCTTTGACTAAGACATGCTCTGTCCTTCAGCAATCCAGATGCCTGCTCTGGTTGGTACAATAACCCACAGCCTTTTCACAGGAGCATCGTGTACCCGCTGGCTGCATTTCAAATGTATAAATCTAGCAGAGTTCAGAAGCACATCGTCACAGGCACTTGCCGGAGGAAACCTGAAAAGCAAATTTGTATTTTGAATATAATCACTTACTCTTATACCTCCAAAAACAAAACTGCTTTTCAAACATCTGCAGAACACATCACTGGATTTCTGCCTCCTTCGCTGGTCAAATATCAATTCCAACACAAAAATCTTTGTTCGAGTAGCATTAAGTCTGTAACATAAATGATTGAAAGCCAGGAAATTCTGTCTTACTGGTGACACTCCCTCCCTAGTTCACACTGCTGGGAAAAGAAATGACCCAGTGAAGTAAGCAGGGGTTTATTATGAAGATCTGGGAAGTGGAGACTACAGCAGGTCTGCTGAACTGAGGAACTCCAGAAGAGACTTGAGGAGCCCCCAGTGCGGAACTAACTGAACTACAGCAGTTCACACTGCTAACCTTGCAGGTCTGGCAGAATAAGATAAAGCTAGAGGATTCAAAGGGAAAAACTTACCTGTAAGAAGGTGTGTTGATGTGGATGACATACATAACTAGGTACATGAGTAAGAATCCTTACGTTCTGATGTACTTCGAGAATAATTTTAGAAATGCTACTGAGAGCTTGCACATTTWTTTTTCTCTTAGCAACTGCAAATAAAGTTTATGGGTTTCAGAGGGTTTGTTTTGCCTATTACTATTCCTGCAAATTCATCCAGAGACAGTTTTGTRACTCATGCTGCAGGGCAAAGGATTGGACACTTATATGGAAAATAAAAGAAAGATTCAAAATCAGCTATTAAGAAGGGAAGGGAAAAAAAAGTATGTGCACATAGTCCTCCAGTTTGGAAAGGATATAAAACCACAAGCTTGAGAGGACAAGCCAARACCTAGTTATTAAAGGCTAGGCAGACATTTATCTAGCGGACAAATTATTTCACGATTGTCTCCTGCAGGGTTTCTTGAATCTTCCTCTGAAACAGCTGGCAAGAGCAAGCACTGGAGAACGGATACGAGATATATCGCTGCCTAAATCCAATAYGACAATTTTATTTTCTTAGTAACTACAAAGTCTTTACCAAACGTTCAAGACAGCAGATTCAACTCGAGGTTGAAACTCAAGTGATGCAGTTCTGCACAGTATGAGCTATCAACAGTAGGAAAAAAAAATGACCACGTGAACCACTTTTAAATACAAATATAAATACAGAGTTAAATCTCAGATAAGAACATGATTTCTCTTAAAAATTACTCTGACTTTCCAAATTAAGTTCTTAACAGTAGTAAGATGGCTGTGAAATTATCACTACAGATTCACAAAAAGTCACATCAGTCTCTGCTATAAAATATCTATTATGGAACCAACACCTAAGGCAGAAGAGAACTCAACACAAAGTTGTACTGCGAAGCTTAGAGGGATGAGAAAAGGTCTCTGTTTGCTAAACAAACCAACTATGGATCTACGTAGTAGGTGGGAGTCAGCTTAGACAGTTGGTAACCACAATCCCTTAGCTGTGTGAGGCAGATCTACTCACATGTCTAGAGGTCTGTGACACTCCATAAGGTCATGGACATACCATATCAAATGTGCACTTATATCCTAACAAGGCTGGCCGCCCACTGGTGCAGAACTTCAGCTGTCCCACTAGTTGGATTCTGCAGGTTGTTTCAGCGTCCACAGATCAAGTTTTGGCTCCAAATACAAGCAGTTTGGGACGGGGTTGTCCCAAAGACCAGCATGTGCTGCCTTACCTGCATTATAGTAAAGGTCAGGTCTTTCCAGAATATCTCCCTCATGGATGTAGGGCTCGATGGGATCATCCCCATACAGATACTGCTCGCTGTCATCCATCTGCCGACTCTCCACCATCTCCAGCCACTGGGAGTTGTGCCAGCGGAATTTCTCRCTCTGGATTTTTTTAGCCCATTCCTCATCATACTCCTGTTTAAAAAAAAATGAAAAAATTTTTAAGGAGATTTTAGGAGCAGGCATACACAAAACTGGTTTAAAAACATAAATGTGAAAGGMATCTCAGCAATTAAATGTGAACATTGACCAAATATCCTGAATGCCCTCATTAGAGTATAATTCACTAGAACAACTAGTTACCAGAAAATGTAATAAAATACACTTTGATAAAAGTCATCAGTTTTTAATTTTGCTTCATAAATTTGAGGAAGGCAGTGTTTTATTTGCAGCTTCAACATTCATAATAAAAGGGATAGGGGAATCCAAGAGCCTAAAATCTTCTCCAGTATGCTAAAGGAAACAGGAGATAAGTTCAGGCCACTGCAGAAAAACAGTGCACATGAAGTTTGGATTCAAACATGAACTAAAGCTACATGGGGCTACATGGATTGCAGCCCCACTGCACTATGAAAGAAGCAATAGAGTCCATAGTCTCCTAAACAGCCCTCGTCTGTCTGCATCTCTCCCGCTTTTTGATTCAAATAGATTTTAAAATCCAAGGATTGTAAACAAGAACTTCTCTATGAAGTCTAGCTGAAGCATTTTAAGGTTTGAAGTTTTTAAAAATCAGTTTTACTTTGACCTGAAAGGGATGAAAAGTTTTCACACAGCGAGCTACAATGGCTTGGATGCAGAAGTGGTGATTTCTTAAACTGCTCCAACTAGACATACAAAAGCAGATCTGTCTATAACCTGAGGTCAAAAAATAACAGTGAAGACAGAATAACCTGGCTTAGTAGCTCAAGTTAAACTTCAAAAACCTCTGTGGACTGAACATGAGCTTTAAAACCAACCTAATACTCCAATTGCCTTGTCTCCACTGCCATTAACCTGACATAGGCGACATTCTCTCCACCCTGTGCCTTTTCCATCCTCCTGACTGGCTGATAACACAAAAACCAGCTGGTTCAGTCATTCCAGCTTTGGGCTCCGACACTACTAATCAGTCTATCCCAAGTCCCCAAGACTTTATGTGGAATCATGCTGCGTTCATCATGCAACCACAAAGGCATTATTCTATAGCAGGAGGTTTTAAAACTTTGCTTTGCTTGGAGGAATAGCAAGTTTGTTTCTCTTGGCTTAAAACCGAAGGAAAACGCCTTTTTTGATGGGACACTCATGAAAGCACCTGCAGATTTGGAGCTCTGGCACCATCTATGCCATCACTTTGAATTTCTGACATTTCATTCCTTTATCTTTTTATTATTATTTTTATTTATTTAACATTTCACCTCTCATTTGCATTATCAGGTCCCTCTAATTCCCCTCTGCATCATTTTGGCACAGAAATAGTCCTGTGCAAACCCTGATCTCTTCGCACAACTTCCACACACAGAGCAAATATCGCTGCAGAATCTGCAGACCTTCCCCATCCCTAGCAGCTGCAACAAGAACTCCTAATTCCTTGTGGCAACGCAGCAACGCAGTGTCCTTGGGAGAGGTAGAAAGAACCACCTCGTCCTCCTTCCACTTCCTGATCTTTCCTCTATTTCCACTCCTGATTAAAAAGACAGACTAGACATAGCACTGCAAAAAATGCCCTGAAAAAAAAAAAAAAAATCAAGCTCATTGCTGAGACTCATAAAATGACACAAAAAAATTCAAGGGCATGACTTCCAGTGGTGACTTCTGACCAGCATCCTTGAACCACCTCTTTTGCTGTGTCCGCCAGAGCTAAGTGTGCACTATCTATTCCATCAACCCTCAGCAGCTGYGAATTACTTTCTAGCTTTTGAGAAATATCTTGTAACTGCCAGAGATCATTCTGCAGCCCTAAGAAAATTATTTCCAGAAATCATGACTGGGGAAAAAAASCTGGGGAGAAGGACACCAAATTTTAGAGAGAGCGAAATAAAATAACCCATGGGGAAGCTGAATCATTTTTATGCTACCTTGTTTGCTCTAAAAGCCAGAGAAGTCTGTGCTTAAACTCCTAATTCATACTCAGCAAAGCACACTACAGAAAATATGAAAGCTTCCCAAATTTGCAAGCTTAAATGAATTTCACTGGCACAACACTGTTGCTCCATTCCACATCACCCCTGAGCAGGCAAAACAAAGAAACCAAATTAAAGCAAGCTCGGGTAAAACGAYTTTGGAAAACACACCAAGCCTTCCTGCAATCCTGTCTGGAGGTATTAAAACTTTATTTTTAATGGAGGTATATCTTCCTTAGGAGGGAATTCCAGTAAAACTGATAGCAGAAAGTTGTTGAGATGATGGAGCCAACAGCTTTATTCCCTCCAATCCTTCAAAACATTAGGCCACCAGAGAAAGGGGGAAAGGAGGTGAGAAGGTGGTGGGGAGAACGTGCTTGTGTCCCAGCGCCACAACTGCCACGAGCTGAGGCACATGAAAGGAGGAATGCTGAAGGTTCATTTCATTCTCCTCGGAGCTCCCTGACATCACCCTTTGGAACATTCGGTTCCCATAAATCCAGGAGTGTCATGGAAGATGCATGGCTTGCCTCGGCGTGGAATGTGCCATCCTTTTTGAAGTTCTGCTTCCAACTTTGTTTACTGCTGAACCCTTGAAACGTTATGAAGCGTTAACTGGCCTATTATCAGAGCGGGYCTGGTCCCTATCAGGGGTCCCCTTTGTCACTGGCTTCCGTCACACCTTGTATCTGATTAACACACTATAGGATAACATAGAACTACACAGATCTGCTTTGTGTTTTCTCGCAGCTGATGAAAAACAGATTTTCCTTTTCACTTTAATGTGGTTGCCCTTTAATTGGGCCTGTAATAGGGTTCATTTGATGCAATTCCTCATATTAAASTAAACTTGCTATACAGTAAGTTGAATGTTCACTATGCTTAAGGACAGAGCTAGCAGAGTGATATGCTACTTGCTACATTCTCCATTATTTTAATAATCTCTAAAACATATATTTTACAGGAAAGGTTAATTAGTTAGGGAAAGATTTATCTTGTCTAACTTTAGCCATCCCAAAGTAAGACGTGTAATTTAGGCTATGTGCCTTGGTTAACCAAGGAGGGAAGCAGATGGTATGGATCAAACTTCTGCAGGTGTCTCTGACACCTACCTTAGGGTAAGCACCATCACAGCAGAGTCTAGTCACAGGCCAAAAGATCCCCCACGATTTACACCAGCACTATGCCCAGTGACTTCTTTGCAGCCAGGCTCTTCACTAAACAGGTTTTGAGAGGAAATGAATGGCCCATGGCATGGAAGATGCTGCTGGGTACACGCTCTACCCCACAAAGGCCCCCAGCAGCCATGTGGACTGATCTTAAGTTTAATAATGCAGATGCTGTTCATCAAAAATGGGTGTCAGCAGCACAGCCTGCAGCCCTAGCATCTCTTCTCCCCTGCTCTCTATTCAGAATTGTTCGATGATGAGAAACGTGATGACAGACACCACAGAAGTAGAGAGTCTTGGTAAGAAAAGGTTGCGCTCTTTTCCCATAGGCAGTATAGAACTTTTCATGGAATGAGGACAACAAGATGGAGTCAGAGGTTATCTATTTTCATAGTACAGTGCCTATCTAAATAAAGCCCACACCAAATCCCTGAGGTCTGCTCTTCCTTGATTCCAAGAGAGCTGGCCAACATCTTACACAGCTGACCCCAAATCCCAAAGCACYGAGAGCTCACAGCACATTCCCGTGTATTTGGGATTCCCACATTCCCAACACGGAGCATCGGTGTCAGGGCACTTGGCTAGCAGAGCAAGATGTAAACTATTCATTAATATGCACCTTTCCATAYGAGGCAAATTATATTTTTAGTGAAAACTACAGCTAGGTGGGGCAAAGAATGAGAGCTGGAACAATTCCTTAGGCACGAGCCCTTCCTGAGGCAACAAACACACAGCCAATGCAGCAGCTATCTACAAGATACTTGGCTTTTGCTCAAGAATCCCACAGAAYGGCCTAAACTAACTAGTGATTCCAGGCTTTTAGCCAAGCTATCCAACCTGTCCAGGTTAGCTGGAGAAGTGCTCATCTCCCAACTCCTTGCTAGGTGTCAAAACTCAGCGCACAGCACAGAACGGACCCTTTCCCAGGTTATCAACAYAGCTCTTTCTGCTGGCAAAATGGCTCTCTCACATGTACCAGCGCAAACACGAGGCTTTCCCGTACATACCATGTTCAGGCAGCACATCTGTTTCAGTTCATCATGGGTAGAGTCCAGCCAAGCTATATTAAACAATCATCACTAGTGTAACATTTCCATAATTTCTGTGACAATTACTTTACTACAGAAAGCATATCTCCCCTAAGGCTTTTATGGCATTTGATTTTCTTCAGCGGTATTTGAATCGCACTGCATAGAGCTTATTGATGAGTGAAAGAAGCTTTTGTGCGCTTGAGGAAAAAAAATACTTAAGTGTCAAATCTCTTTTCTCCAACATTTAATTTCTGATTTCCATCATCAGAGGAGCTAATCGTGTCAGCATTTACATGGAACAATACGATTGCAAACTTATTTTTTTCTTTGCTGCGGATTTAGCACTGATTAGAAGTTCCACTAGCCCTAGAGACTAATGGTTCTATGTCGATTTGAACACCTCAGAAAGTGCCAGTAGTATAAAATTACCACACAGCCAAACAACTCAGCGTTTACACACTTTACCATAGCCTCTGATCTCAATGACAAAACACCTAAGCTCATCTGAGGACCTGATAACTCAACTCTGGTGTATAATAAGACAGAAAACTACAGGACTGTGTAGACTAAAACTTAGGTCTTACTCTATAAAAAAGCTCCCTGGGAGCAAGCTGCAATATGTACAGTTCAATGGAAGATGACAGCATGAGTAGACAGGAGGAAAAGCATTTAAGCAGTTAAAGATTTTAATAATACCTCAAACTTACAGCTAAATTTGGATACAGTTAAATTTGGATATATGACTAAGTTTCATGATAGGTACTGCAGATCCAAAAGACTTAGACRCCTAGTAAATGCTAAAATACTATTATACACTGGAATTCCTTTTTGCCAACAGTCCACCAAACAAATACTGGCATAAGGCATTAAAGAAGAGTTGAAAAAAGCTGTTGGTAGCAAAAGGCATTTTGTTTGGAGAACTAGGACATAATGAAAGCTCAGCATGCTTAGGCAGTATTATTAATAGCTCTTTTTTTCCTCCAGTTAAAAAGCATTCTTCAGAAGAAAGTTTGCAGTATGCAGTTAGCTGGTATGGATTTTCAAAATACATATGCGTTTTCTGGGAAAAAAAAATGGTATTTGGCCTAGAATAATGCCTGTCATTGTCTCATGAGAATTCATCTTTCACTTACGCGATTATCAAGTTGTTCATAAAAAATACCTTCAGTCTTCAGGCGCAAATTACTGCTATCCACTCACTGTTTCCAAATTACATCACGCAAAGAGGTTCTTGAATGACATGAGGAGAGGCAAGTCAGACCTACCGCTATAATATCCAGAGTGTTGTCACAAACTTTGCGGATCTCGGCATTTTTATCGTGCATCAGGTCTATAAGATACGCTGGAGCCTCTGGGAAGAAACAGTTAAGGATATAAATGCTAGTTTTATCACAGTCCCGGGTTCCTCCAACTTCAAGCTTCATCAAGAATTCCAGCGTGGAATTTTCCACAACACGTTAAATTCAGCAACCTTTCCCCGAGTCGCGCAAACRCTTTTAAATAGTAATTCACATTTTAAGACACTCGACTGTTCTTCAACCAAAGAAAACTTGTGTCATTTGCAAAGAATGCATGCTCTGATTTGTCATCAGAAATTCATGCACAATATGCCTTTTGGACTAACACACGTTTTGTAATAACTCATGAGGCATTCCTTTGTTGAGGAAGTTTCTTTGGTAATTTTTATGGAGTATTTTATGGAGTATTTTACTCCAGTTAGTTTTCAATGCATTTATCTCTAAAATACTCAAGACAGGTTCTGTTGTGCAAAGCATTGCATTATTACAATGCTAATATGAAATAGAAATGTTATTCCTTTTTTCTTTAAAAGTCAGGCATCTACAAGTTTAAACAGGAGACAAACAACAACATCCCAAAGAGCKTCTCAGATATGTATCCAAGCTCAAAGGATTGAGGGACATTAGAAGGTTGTTACTCTATTAGAAAAGCACATAACTAATCTGTTATCCTTACAAGGGTCTTACACAATATTTGTTTCTGTAAAAGCTAATACTAATCTAAGGTTCACAGAGACATCTATTACCTCTTTATAAAAATTCTGGATCATCTTAAACTCAACATCAGAAAGTGAAAGAAAAAAGTCGAAAGTGACTTACGAATATATCAAAAAATCAAATAGAATAAAGATACTGTTTGTGTTTATGGTGTCTCAGGGTATTGAAAGTTATCTTACAAATATTTTAATGCACTTATTAATTTCAGACTATGCAAGATATACACATAATAATGCAATGCAGCAAAATATTTGTCTGCATGTTTTTCTACAGACTGATTTTGATTATGATGTCTAGTGATAGAGCCCTGGAACTGGCTGCCTAGGGAGGCTGTGAAGTCTCTTCTGGATGCCACCCACCTGGATGCCACTGTGTGCCATGTGCTCTAGATGTCCCTGCTTGAGCAGGGAGGTTGGACTTGATCTCTAGAGGTCCCTTCCAACCTTAACCATTCTATGACTCTGTGATTCTATGATTTGCAAAATCATAGAATAATTCAGATTGGAAAGGAACAAACAGGTCATGGGGTCCAATTTGCCCCTATTTCAAATCAAACTAACTTTCCTCTGTAGCATTTGCACATCTATGCACCTAAGCAGCTTGCCTGCTTGTTTATTCTTCAGCAGAAAAGTCATTTACAAAGAAACCCCTGAGATCAAAGAGGTTTATGCAAGGGAAACACAGGCCATGGATCCATGATGGCAAATGAAGTCCTGAGGTTCTACACATTTGAACTTTAGAAAGATACGAGTCTCCTTAATGATGACATCTCTGGTGGCTTGGTGGAAGACCATCTGATAAAAGACATAAATGATCTGGCAGACAAACTCATCATCTTCTTGTTGAGCTGCAAAGGTAAAAYGCAGTTTCAGTTTTCAGATCTCACAAATGGAACCTCTTGCTGTTTACAGAAATATCTAGATTTTACATGTCAACTAGACACTTCAATACTACACGTGCAATTCATCTGCTGATGACCTTGACTCATCTTCTCCTCTCTCCAACCAAACTGAAATACCACAGGCTGCAGCCAGACGTATACAGATGTGGAAATACCAAACCAGGTAGGCCATTAGCCATTGGGTCTTRATCAGTAATGCAGTAATTGTTCCTTCTTTCATTAAGAAAACACCTTCCCCTATTTTGCAGGATAAAAGAAACCGTGCRACTGAATCTAAAGGCAGCTATATACAGCACCTCAACACCTCCGAAAAGCAAGGCCCAAAGTCAAAGCTCTCAACATACCATTTAAAAGCTCGATCAGTGCAGGAATGATTCCAGATTTGGCTAACAGAGCAGCACAAGAATCATCCATAGAAACTGTTCCAATCATTATGACCACTTCCAAAACGAGGTCATCTTCTGCAGAACCTGGTAAGTCAGAGAGTAGAAAGCACTGTCCTTAGAAATGCTTGATCTTGTGGCAGCTGCACCTTATTTGTGCACACACCTCAGGCTTTCAATATTATGTTTCCTAAAACTACCACAAGTATTAGAGGGAAACAGACTCTCCTTTGAAAGACTAACCRAGCTTGGTACAGACCTGGCTTTAGTTTATCCTTGAGGTATGGAACCAGTGTATACTCTTTAAGCACAAGCTCCCAGTCGAGATCCGGTAAAGTCAAATTTGCAAGTGTTCCCAGGCATTCAATCACAAATTCTTCCTCCTCGTCATTTGATATTTGAGCTGCTAAGTCACCAACATAATCCTGAAGAAAATACAGCAGCAGRCAGATAGCAAGCGTATTAGATAGGCAGCTTTGAAGAACTTGCATCTTTGTCAAATCAAAACTAGTTCTCAAAGGAGAAGAGGCTGGTAAGGGAGTTTCACTATCAGTTGAATTATTCAAGAAAATATTTGAGTTCTCTTTCTCTCCTCCCTTTCACTTTCAAAAGCAAAAGGTACAAAGCTTATGAAAGCTGCTAGGAAACAGGAAGGATGAAGACTGGGAGCACCATACTGTCTGAGTGACAGTAATAGTTCCCTCTTAAAGGCTGGGAAGTGGYTACAAGGTTTTCAAACACAGTTTTCCCACGAGTTTCACTAATAGCGCATTGTTTYAAGCTGATTTAATATTCACTGCTCACTACAATATTACACTTAATTTCACAAACAGGATACTCCTTCTTTGAAAGCTAATATCAACTCAGCTAACCGAATATTCTGCATTTGATACTTAGAGTAATTTTACTTAGGAATTTAGTTCTATTGACAGTGCTGGACAATGAGCCCTTGACAACTAAGTTCTTTCAGAAGAGGGAACTGAAAGTGTAAGCAGGTGTTRTGTGACACTTCTTAAAACAGATCTGAATAACTACTTATACAACTTGGAACAGTTAAAAATCCCTTATTTTGTCCCATCTCTAAGAAAAGAAATAYRTATTTATTTTTTGGAACAGGGACTTAATAGATTCAGCTGAAAATCTATCTCCCTGCAGTGACCCAAAGCTTGATTTATCAACTGAAATGACCTTATAGAACAATAGTACTTACAATAAACAAGCTTTTAGTTGGCCCATCGTGTTGTGAAATATTCCTGATCATCTTCATTAACAACGGGTCCTTAAATTTCAGGGCTCTCTTCATTAACATTTTCAAACCATTTCCTGAAAAGAAACAGCCACTAAGTAAATATATTTATATCTTAAAATAAAATATTTCAGGGAAAACAAAACAGATAGTAATTATGCTTCCAAGTTTTACTCGGAAAGGAACAAATCTAATACATAATTTCTCTAAAAGAGCTACTATGTTCACATGTATTGGTRCCACACCTGTGTTAGAATGTCAGATAAATACCTAAACAAGTACAGATGGCATCTTCAAAAGTAGTCTGGCACACTGTTCATTTCCATTATTTGGACAATTGTATGTTTGATTCCGGTATAAGCTCTAAACCTTTTTTTAAGGTCACAAATTGTCCCTACCTCCCTTCACTTCATGAAAGGACAGGTCAAGAATTACTAGCACACTACAGTGAGTGGAGAAGCACCACAGCTGCTGGACCTCTGCTCTTCACACCACAGAACAGATATATCATTATGCTTTACAGCACTATTTACCAGTCAAAGAATACAACAGAATGTATTATGGGAGAATATATATTTTATATATATATAAATATATATAAAATCACATACACAGACTGAAAAGTATTCGACTTGCCCATGACAAGTCCCATTTTTGTTTCAAAGTGATCACCTTGTCTTATTAAGAAGTTCTAGTTTGATTTAAACACACACACTTCCAATGCAATATTGGATATCCTTGCTCTTTTAAATGACTATATGCATAAGTGTTAAGTGAAATTGCTGGCCACAGCATTCATTTGAATTGAAAAGAGGCAATAGCAATCAATTCTAGCAGTTTGTTGAAGAGCTTAACAGTCAAATTCTGAGCACACAAGAAAATGAGAGGTACTGAATAATAACATTTAAGCTGCAACTTTTAACTACTGAACAAACGAGTATATCATTTATACCCCTATATCATATCCATACTATATAACAAACCACTGGAACCTCCAAAATGCCTTTTTTCTTTTTAAAGGACAGATACAAGTAGAAGTCACCAACACTGCTTTCAGTTTGATTTCACCAGGCAAAACATTAGCTATTGAAAGATTTTAGACACCAGGTAGAACAAAATCTTGAGCTCCATATAACCATAGTTTCCATGTCACGAATGTGTTTTACAGAACTGCTTGCACATGAGAGATGGGGACACTCAGCGTCACTTCTGTCACCAAGACAAATTCGGGAGGGATGCGGTCATTTAGCTGCAGTCACTACCCAAGCTAGCTTGTGTAGGTGTTAGAGTGCTGTCACCCCCAAGGAAGCAGTGAGGTTTAAGGACATTTACCTTCACAGATAAGTTGCACATTTCTTTTGTTAGCAGCAAGGTTAATACAGAAGGAAATAAGTTCCAAGTCAACTCGCTCATCGGGACACTCAAAGAGCATCTTCATTAACTGCCAAGAAACACAAGCAGTCACTCAAGCTTTCCAAAGCAATGTTATGTTAACAATAGTAATTTTTAAAATATGTATTTTAATATTCAGCATTTCTGCAGACAAGAAAACAATACAGCTCAAGGGTAGAAGATGTGTGATTCCACTATTTAGGGACAGTAATATTTCTAACATGCAAAAGGGGGAGTTTTTAATACATGAACAAGCTTCTAAGGGGCTATCCTTGTTTTGAAGTCTTGGTAAACTTAATAGAAGAAGAACTGTTGGTTCTGGAAAGGCCAGAGTAAAACCTGGTTGTTTAACAAAATAATGACAGTGTAAACAAATATGTAATTACAGAGTAATTGTATTACTGTCATGCTTTGAGATTTCTCTGTTGATGGGTACATCAGCTGTGGAGCATCTGCAACGTGTTCCACTTTTGCAGCTCTGATTGCTGGAGCTGAACACCGGTATATGCCAGCCAAACCCTTCCCAGAGGCATTCCCTTTCTTTTGGGAAGAAAGGAAACCACCTAGAGTAACATAAGTAAATAGGCTGTTGCCTATAATCCCCTTAAACAGTAAATTAATAAAAGGTGGTGAATTCCTGGAAGATTTCACAAGCAAATAACCTTTTATACAGGTGGTTCCCCTATTATCCATTACAGGGCAGGCTATAGAGCTACTCTAACTCTGACCATTAGAAACTTGACACTTAAAATTAGTATGTCGAATGTGATGCTCAAATGCATCCATTTGCATTTTTTTTCCAGCACTACARCAGACAAGCAGCACTGCTTCCCCACAGAGGAGCTGTAGGACATGATTTTGCTCCTAAAACCTGCTCAGCTCATAAGACAGGCCAAAACTACAGCCCATAGCAGTGTGATGACAAGACTTGTGATTACTAGAAGTAGAAACAACTGAGCAGAAAGATAAGACAGGGCATGAAGTGCCATCCACACAGCTTGGCTGTGTCAGACACCGGGCAGGGGGGAAGAAAGCAACTCCTCTAGCCCTTAGATATTTGAATGCTTGCCCTCTGGTGGCAAGAGATCTTTTTTTTTAATACATTAAATATGAAAGAAACTGGAGAAGCAATTCATTTGGAAAAAGAAATATAATTGAGAACAAATATGACTGCTAGAATGTCACTCTACAAGTTTACTGCAGCAATTCTGTACATTTATCTACAGTCAGATAACAGGTTGTCATTCCAAAGGGACCCCCAGATAAATAAAACATATTTAGGTTGCAACATGGTGATTAATGTCTTTTTCCTGTGGCTTTCATGTACTGATTTAATAGCTATCACTGAGTTTCTACCTCTCTGCCCTGAAAAGGGAAAARTCTCCCTTGGTGAGTTTAAGGACTCTTAAAACCTTTAGTTTGTTAAATCTGTAAGCCTGACAGTCCCAAAAGGGTAAGAAATTAAGCAGAGAACAACATAGCTGCTTCACACACAGAACATGCCCACTCGAATCCCCCCTGCAACTATTCAGCAGCAAACCTTTAAAAGGGGATTTTTAAAACCCTTTGAATAATTTGAAGGGAAACATTCTTGTTACTCGCACAATACAAAATCTGTGGAAAAGAGATGCTTAACTGGACAGGATTATGCTGTTAATTACTGAACTGCTTCTCCATAAAAAGAAAAAAATACCCAGTTTCAATTAAACTCTGTTCAAATTTTAAAATAATAGTTTYGTACGAGCTCCATGTTTCCCATTAYGTCTTCATTTAATTTGATTGCTTCTTGTGCCACTTCAAAAGGAAGAATAATTGCTGCCAAATAGGAAATATTAAAATTAAATTTGTTCTGCTTTTACTATGTCCATTGTCATCTTTTCCTGATTTAACAGGAAGGCAGTAAAAAGACTGCAGCATATGCAATGAAGAGGCAGTAGTGTTCAATCAGACAAGTCCCATATTGAGTATCAGATACCACAGACCAGGGCTGAAATCACTGTGTCTAGACTCTCTGGCACCTGCCTTCACTTATTTACCAGTGACCAGAGGCCAACCCCCACGGCTCTGTGTTCACATACACCTCTGTGCAACCCCCTCGCCAGCGCCGGCTCCAACATCTTTGAATGATTAGGCCAGAGGCGCATGCCTCAGGAATCTCTCCTGCGCGGCTACTCCCGGGCTCCGCTGTTTGAAGTGATGCTCTGGTTTCTGAGCTGCAGCAGATAATGGTGGACAGGAGCAAAGGGGGCTGTCAAGAGCGGACGTTTACCAGCATTAAGCTGAAAAGAAGCTTTAGCAAGATCAAAGAGGGGCCAAGCGGGACGACCGCGGCGGAAAACATGTGGGCAGCCGCGGCGAGGCTYGCGCGCTGCTCGGTGGTAAAATATTAAATATGCCCATGACATCAGTGCCGAACCATGCCCTTTGATTGGCCACGTTATTGCCCATAAAGGCTTTTATAAGCATCTGGATGGCATTTGCACCTATTTAAACAAAACACGCATTGCTGGGGTCTAAACAAGAATGAACTGTTAATACTCAGTTTTAACTGTTACTAGAGTAGCACCCACTAACTCCTCGGGTCCGCAAGGATGCTCATGCAGGACAGCACGTGCAGGCCCCTCCAGGAAGCCCTTCCTACCTGTGCAGAAATGACCACGGAGGACAGACTTTTCCCATCGCTTTCAACAACAGCTTAACACTCATTGCTGAATGTTCGCCAGCTTGGACGGCAACCTTTCTTTGAAATAAACCCACCAAAGGGCACATACTCCCACCAAAAAGACTTTGCTATTCTAAGGAAGAAGYAAACAGCAGCAAGACTTTTTTCAATGGTGACTTTCTTCCTTGATGCCATACTCACTGCCTTTTTTTTTTAAATAATGTTTTGCTACCTTTGCTGTCCTGTCCCAATTTTTAGTATTCATTAAGAACATTTATACTCTGATTAGCCAAGCTTGTCCTTTTTGAAGGGTCTCTAGGCATGATCAGCAACTAATTACATCCATCACAAACACATCCACAGAATATGGTGGGTTTAGCCCCAGTCCTATTAAGGCTGCGGGAATCTTTTCTATTCCACCGGTCCTTGGATAATGCCCTGTAAGCACCTACTCTGAGCAGCCACTGCCTGTTGGAACAACAATGCTCAATAAATCTCAGGGTATGAAGTCAATGAAGTTTCCATATAGCTCTTTACACCTGGCAGTGGGCAGCTAAGGAGCACACCAAGATTCACTGCAAGGACACCAAAAGCAAGCCCTGAAACGCAAAGCACACRTCCTGCCTTGGCAGCTGACTGCTCAGAACAAAGCAGGGCCCTTACAACGTGCGACTGCCTTTACTGTAAGGTATTCTGGTGCAGAAAATGTAGTTCAGCAGGGTGTTTACAGGATCAGTGTATAATATGCACTAGTTATCYCCGGCAGCTTTCTCCAGCCCTCTGGAAACCCCTCTCCTGTACCTGGAAAAACACTACAATTTTTGTYATGAAATAACCACTAGAAACATTCTGAAAACTTTCCATTGCAACTTCCTGTCCTGAATGTATTTGATGTTAAAAAACATGCTTACTGGGGGCAGGGGAGGGAAGATATCACTGAAATTCTGAAACAGAAAAGCCACTGGAGAGCTTTCCACACTTGTGCAACAGACCTTCTCAATTCCAGCCTAACTAGGCCCGAGAAAAAGTTCAGTAAGAGAATTTGGTGTTTGGTTTGAARCAAACTACCTCCAAATAACACAAATTTCAAGAAGCCTTTTTTCCTGTACTTGGGTCAAAGTCTATGCTAGAGACAGAGTTACAAGACCAATTGTAGCCTAAAGGATCAGCGAAGAGTTCTTCATTGCCTTCTATACAGTCTTCATTTCTCCCCTATTGTGCGTGGCTGCAGTTAGCAAAAGCAGTTGTCATGCAGCAATGTAACATGGCCTGGCTGGCTTCCAGCTCATATCCTGTAATACTGGAAATGTTGAAATTTTGATACCCTATGGGATCAGAAAAAAATGCCTCCCGAATGTCAAAGGAAATAGTTTCCTCAAGGCTCCCCAAGGACCTACCGTGCACACATTTCAACCTTCCTTTAGCAGTCCCAATCTTCTGTAGAGAYTGATCGGCTCACTTGTATTTTTAACAACTCACTGATGATGCAGCTCACTGGTTAGGAGTCCTGACAAAGAATAGCTGCCCCTTATCTTTTTTTCCCCCTTTAAGTACTGTTAAAAGACAGCAGGAAAGGCCAGACTGCCCTATTAATAGGTGTCTAGTTATAGACTCAGCAGCAGCACTGTGGCTGTTCATGCATTCTCCTGYGGGTGTCAGTGTGAGCTGGGCTATGAAGAGGACAGGCAGCTTTGTGGAAGGAGGCATCTCACCTCTGCGTCACACAGAAAGGCACCTACCTGTGGGATGCAGTCTGTGTATGCAAACATTGATTTAAAGCGATCGTCCATGCTTATGTGATACAGAATACACATTGCCACTTGCTTGTAGTTCTCATTTGCTAGGAGAGAAAAAAAAACATACTAACATGACCTGATATTTTAGGTTTTAAACAGTCCAGGTGGGTGGAGAAGGGGATGAAGAGCACAAAACTCCTATTTAGGAAGAGAAAATTTTAAAGAACTACTGTTGTAGAAGGAATTCAGTGCCATTCACACACACAAAACACACAAGGGTTTAGAAAAAAAGATTTTTCACACATTTCAAAGATAGCAATCGTTTGCCTTCATACTAACGGATACTTAGAAAGATGACAAGAATTTAATTCAATTCAAAAGTCATTCAGCTTATACTTCTTGTATAACTGATCAAAACAGTCTATTTCCTACTTTTATTTAAGCTAAGGTGAATATTAGCTATTTAGCAAAGCATCAAGATTTCAAGCAGCAACCAACCCAGGCAAATAAATCACTGGAAACCAAAATTTCCTTTAGGAAGCAAGGATATGGTTCCTTTATCCTGAAAGGACACAGCTGCATCTTCCTTCAAAAACCAATAATAAAAAGGCATGAAACAATAATTAAAAGCACAGGCTCTACCATATTTGCCAAAATGATACTAATTGCTTTGAGCAAACATAATGAAGTGCTTCTCTTGTGTTTCTTATGAAGAGTCACATTACTGACACATTCATTTGTAGTGACATTATAAAACCAACTATTACATGAAAACAAATTGCTACGCATGTAGCTCAAGGCTTCTTAAGAAAATAAAAGAAACTTTAAAAATAAATTATGCCCTCAAATTCCATTAGGCCAGAGAAAAAAATAAAGCTGTTTGCTCTGCTCTTCATTCTTCTTTCCAYGCCACACACAACTTAACACAAATATTAGCATTCAAATTTAAGATTGCCCCAACACTTAACACACTCAGTATTATTCTTGAACGCCAAACAGACCCAGTATACAAGTGTAAGTACTAAGTGACTAAAAATTCACTGATAAGCCACATGTCATCTTTATGCATAGGGACTTCACTCCCAAAAATATAAACTGACAGCTACTTGAATGTGCCAGCACCAAACTGGCCCCTTTTTTTTTTTCTTCCCATTCATCTGAAAGCTAATGAATAAATCTCCAAGTCAATCATTGCTTGGAAACTTGGCTGTAAAAAGGTCAAATCCTGCTCAATCTCTGGCCAAAGAGCAGCTTTTTGAAACATGGGAGTAATACCTTTTCTGCTCATTTTGAGCACTACTGGAGAATGCCCATGAAAAAGCAGGCGCTGCAAAAAGGCTTCCTTATGACCTGGTGCAGAAGGCATCAATTATTCYCCCAACTGGAAAAGCAAGGGAGGGGCGAGGGCAAGAAAAGGAGAGATTTCTGCCAAATGCATTCATAAAAATCACCAAAGTTTCRGTGGGGTGCCAGAAAGTTGTGGCCCACAAATGCTGGTAGTTTTGAGCATCAAGCATTTTATGACTCAAGGTGGAATAGCCAGAATTGCCTAGAGCGGTAAGGGCAGCCCTGGAAAATAATGGTCTAGTCATTATGGAATCTTCTGGTATTTATGGCAATAAAACATGAATCATAATGAAATCATGGGATACTAAATGTGGGGGTCACAAGTACTTTGATAGGATTTCCACAAGAATTTACCATTAATTAACCAAATAATTATTTGAAAGTGTTACTGAATTATCCTTAGCACTTATACAGCCATTCCAGAAAACTTGGTCATTCCCAGCTGAGTGCAGTTAATGCCTTAACAAACCAGTCATTAACTGCAGTTACTGATTTTGTGGGAATTATTGTGTTATAAAATACACTCAACAGTTTATAGAAACAATACTTAGGGTTTTGGGGKTTTTTTTTGCAGCTGTAGTTYAGCTGAAGCAGCTGGGATGGAAAAATATCGGGCCCCTCGGGCTGTTTTCACAACTAGTTTTCTGCAAATTAGAGGGGGAAATAAATACATGATGGGTTCCGAGTTCAAAATGGACTCGGATTTTTCCCCTTTGAACATTAATAAGAAACCACGTGCCTGTTCTGGGGACCAGAGCCTTAATTCCTTGTCTAGATCTTACTAAGGTTAAGAACTGAATGATCTCAGCAGCAGAAGCTATGGGATAACCAGTTTCTAGATCACAAGATCTGGTCCTAGTTGAGACTGCAAGCTTAAAGATGAAAGAGCTTCCATTAGCTCTATGATAACAAGAGAGGATACCTGAAGTTTCAAACTGAAATGCCTATTGGAGTTTTATCAGCAGGAAATGCTGAAATAACACTGAGAATATAAGCTAGGGGCCAAATTTGCCAAGAACAGTATCAATAATTCACATAGAAATAATTTCTACTGGAACGACCAGTCTTCACATTAGATACAAAACATACTCTTATCTACCTCAYATGCAAAGCATTAATTGCCCTATTAAAAAGAGAGCTGAAATGAAAGTAAATAGATGTCATGGCAGAACAAATCTATATTTCAGTTTTCAAGAGGCGATTATTCAAATTTAAGTCAAACCTGCTGAAGAATTACACAAACTGTAAGAAATCTAGAGGGGAAAAAAGGATGTCACAAACTGAATATAATTTCTACACACACACACTGCTGTCAGGCAACTATTTACATTGAAACTAAGAAGAGTTTTCTAATGAATATCTCAGCTTTACTCTATCCAATATTATTTCTGGTAACCAGCTTTGAAACAGTCGGAATAAGTTACCTCATGTGTGGTTTAGACACATATTGCTTTGATTTACATATTTAAATATAAATCATATTGAATATGTCAGTTTATCAAGAGAACCTGAGAGAGTTTGCAAAGCCAGACTAGACTATGTTACCAATACACTAGGTTATTAATTACAGACCAATATTATTGTGCAACCTTTATTATATTTGAAGTGTGCCTGTCTACTATAAGCATGACTTTGAAAAATTAAAAAATGGGGASAAATAAGAATTTAAAGATCTAAGCATGTGCTACACCTCAAACAGCAACATGCTACAGATATAGACAAAAAGGAATTTGCGTAGCTGGAGCTCCAGACTCAATTTCTTGTCTTGAACTCTATACAAGACAGGCAGGAAAATACACAATAAATACCTTACTGCACCATTACTACTTAWAAAAGGAGATTAGGCAAAACCACTGAGCAGACTATATTCTGACTAAATTTAGATATTACATCCTTTCTTGAGAATTGCTCTTTCTATAGAACTACATTCTTTTTATTTAAAATGTCCTATTTTCCACTGTGAAGTCATTTAATTCATTCAAACTGGAAAATTGTGGGTTTTATACCCATACTAACTAAACCAGGAGAGAAAATAGTAAGTTCAGGGTAACAAAAGACAGAAAGTAATAGGTTCAATCCTGAAAAGTGATGCTACTTCTCTTTTTTTTTTAACTAAAAAAAGTTTTTGGGTTAGGCTATGACTGAGAAGCAAAGCAACACAAGTTTAAACAAACAAAAACTCATCATTATTATAACAAATTGAGAATTGGAAGAGGTTCTTAATTTGGATGAAACTAAGTAAAAAACAAACATATACCGGAGTAGGTGTGATACTTTGTAGGTTGAAAAGACCTCAGTGCAAAGCCTCCAGCAAACTACGCAGATGAAATGCTACACAATTAAATGTAGATTTACAGAAGTGATACATGTTGCCATATCTGCACTATATTTCATTAAACCATATCAACTGCTCTTATTAGAAAATATTTGGACTTAAAAAGGTATTTAAGGAAAACAACAAAACAATCCTACACAAAAACATCGTAATGAAGGATGCTATCTTCCACTTCAAGAAGATGACTAACCACACTGCAAAAAAACAAACAAAAAAAACCCCCAAAAGCTCAGTTGATTTTTTATTTAGTGTTTTCAGTGGAAGTTTCTGAAGCACAAAGGCAGTACTCTAATCATTAAGTCCAAAAAGTAGAATTGCATATTGCTGGTGCTTTGGATTTTCCCAGATAAGAATTTACAATCCAAGTACCATCCTCTCTGCCACCAGGATGCTCTCTTACAAAGCAAGTTTTGGTAGTTCAATTGCATTCTTATCTGAGAAGCATTAGTTTCATTAATTAAAAATCATTCACTGAGGATCTGTAATGGCTTCTCACAGATCTGGTAGCTTCTCCAAAAAGAAAGAAGGTTACAGAGAAAAAGACTGTATCTGAGGCCCCTCCTGTGCAGGGCAATAGCCTTGCTTTGCTCAAGATGCATAAAGTTGTGCTCTTACCCTGCAAACCATCTGTATGTCAGAGACCATAGAAACAAAARTCTGCTGGAAATATGTTTGAAAGAAACAAATATGTTTGCATAAGTCAAATTTAATGGTGGTGTATCTATTTTCCACCCCTGCAAGCTTCARGGGTCTGAAGATAATACTAATCAACCTACAAAGGACCTCTCACCTTACCAGCTGCAAACAGCATCCTGCACTGGAAAAGATGATCTGAGGAACTCTACATAGGTCTTCTGAGTTAAGATGCTTACCCTGTTTTTGGAGAGTAAGTAGAGTCCTCCCTCTGTCTGAGCTTGCAAAAACTTGGGGATCTATGTGATTGTTAAATCTGCAAAATTATTTGAGATGATCCTTTGAAACGATCCCTTGATCTACAGGCTTCCCCAGAAGATCTAGGAAAGGTGCTTCTCTCTTCCTCCTACCTCATAAGCTTTACAACTATTTTGCCATAGACTGGGAAGCAAAGCAGGAGTGCCTCACACGCTTTACAAGGCAGTTTTCTGAGAAACTGGAATGGGCTGTCTCTGTCCTGTCATGCTTTAAACATCCAAGTTATGCCCTGTAAAGCTTTAAGGTGTCAACACTTCATGTAGCTGACTAGATTTGAATAAGTCCTTTTCAGTAGAATGTAAGGAAACAATTAAAAGAATTCACTTCATTACGGAGTAATGCATTGCAGGGACTCGTGAGAAACACCGTCTCACAGAACCCTCCCTGCTCATYAGGTCACCAAGCATTTGACAACGTGGCTCCCTCAGCTCTGAGCTGCTGCCTTCTCTAGCACTCCTGTCCTTGCTGCTACCTTAAGCATTTCTGTTTTCAGTCAGCACCTGACACTGACCACTTCTTTTCTCTGCTGCCAACATTAGAGCAGCACACTGCAGCGTGTTCCCACTCACCTGAAAGTCACAAGGATCTATTTGTAACAGCTAACATACAAAAACAAGCTTTGTTTCTAACTTTTGACAGTTAGAAACTAAAGAAATCAATAAAGTATTAGACAGACTATAAAAATTGTTAGAAGTTTGTTACTCTTTCCTGACAACTCACCATTAACATGCAGCAAGTGAAGGTTTTAGCCCTAAAAAACAAAGTCTGAGGATCCTATTTCAAACACAACACTAATGATACTGTAGCCTTTCTACCTGGAATTTATATTCCCCAACATCAGAAGCCATTTTTCTCTTTAACGTTATTAAAGTTTGCTGACGTAGTTCAAGTAGGCAAATGACTGCTGGGTGCCAAGACATGCTGCACACCCAACAYGTTGCTAAAGTCAGCAGGACATGCTAGGTTCTCGGCACCAGTGAAAGCAAAACTGTTTATTTAGACATTTAAGAGATTTAGAGGCTGAACTTCAAGTTTTTTTTTAAAGAAACTTGGCCATGCTCACCACAAATGATAAAAACCTACCATTAAAATAAATCCTTTAATAATTACTGTTTTCCAACAGACTGGTCCCTGCAGTTGAACTGTTTCTTAATGTGCTTCAGCCAGTTTCTACTATAAAGGAATGGAGACACCCCAGGCAATATTCACACAACAAGTATTGGAACCAGCTGCTGCAGAGCCACCTCAGGAAAAAAAAAGTTCAATTTAATTGGGAAAACAGGAGGAAGCATAAATTTTACTGCCATTAATAACTTCAAGCAATCTTGATATGACTTTACCTCACCCCAAAGGCTAGACATGTGCTTTTTGTTAGGGTCTTTGCCACATCTGACCCCTATTGTTTGCTCACTTGATCAGGTAAGAAAATGTACATTTCTTTATATGATAAACGAGGCTTATTAAAGTTGGAAAAAACACTGCAGTAGCCTATAGAAGCTCCATTTTCCAACAGATGTGTGAAGCTCCCTAATAAGTTCATTACAAAAAGGCCAAGTGAACTCATAAAGAAAGCCCATCTACTTTAAGCCTTCTTAAAAGAAACTTTCATAAAAGGAACAGACGTTAAAAACCCACTGTGCACCATTAATTAGACAGCAAACTAGTTCTTGAGTTTTTGAATAGCAGTCAATGTACAAGTCAGCTCGGCTGCAGACCATATCTAGACTTGATTAAAAACTCCAAGCTACACCTCTTTGGCAATTCTTTGATTGTGCATTAAATCTAACTTATAAAGAATGGAAAAATGTTACAGGATTACAGGAGTTTCCAGAAAGGATTTTACACAATAAAAATACACAAATTGTATCAATGAATCCTGTAAAGTCAGACTTTTCAGGGACAATTAAATAAGGGACAGTTAAAGTCACTCCCTGGTCTGACCATCTCCACCTCTTTTCTTAAAAGAAGAGTTTGAGCTGTTTTGGGGTAAGCAGACTAAGACATAACCCTTAAAATGTCAACATAAAATATCAGCATGCTGATATGAAGCCTTGGAGCTCTAAGAAATGAAGACATTCAAATCAGGAGGCTCACATCCACAAGGAATATAGGCTTGGGATTGATGACATCATGTTTAGAGATCTGTGCAACCAACTCGCCTGCTTGGTGAACTGGAAATAAAAACCCACAAAGATGACTTTCAGTCACAGCAATCAGTACTCAAAAACCTAGCCCAAGATGTTCATTGCCTCTGTTTTTTTTGAAGATGAAGACCATGACATGGCATGAGAACTAACACAGGCACAGTCCTGCTGCACTCCCCATTTCTGGGCTGGTTTCTAGCTGGTATTGTTTTGCAATACATCCATTTCAGGTCAGTAATATTCATGGTCCAAGCCAACTTTGATTTTCAAAAGCAGCTAGTGATTTCAAGCAAGTTGAGAGACTTTGGTGGTGGTGGCAGCAACAGCAAGGGGATCTGAGTTCCAAGCATCCTGGGTTCTCACTCTAAACACAGTTTGCACAGGAAAGTGAATTAAAAGAGAACAGCACCTCAAGACATTATGTCTTCACTGCACTTTGCAACTGTCCAGCAGCCCAAAGGAATGAACCCACCCACCAGTTTTGCTCCCTGTGTGCCTCCAGAGATATTCATTAAAGATTGGAAAAAATAAAAATAATCCTCCCTACTCCACTTGCCCAGCAAGCATCAATACCATTCCTTCTCTAAAGGAGAAGAAGGGTGTGGAAGCTGTTATGTCCCTGACAGAGCAATGATCAACTCATGGGTGGACACAAGAGCCAGCACTGCCTGGCACACATCCATACTGCCAGCAGGTCCTTCTCAACAGAGGTTCACTGGGAGGAGGCTGCACCTCCCMTTGCGCTCAATAGTCCTCAGCTGGGTCTGCACGAGCTTCCTGCTCTGCTCAYCAAGAACGCAGAACTCTCTGTCTTGCTTCACAAAGAACAATTTGAAAACCTCACTTGTACACAACAAAAAAGTACCCTTATTAGAAGAACGTGAACCATAAGCTGTGCATGTGCTGTACTCAATTTTGTATTTGCTTTGGCCAGTTAACTGAAAGGAGAAGAAAAAAACAACAAAAACAACCAAAAACCACCCACACACATCTATACCAAAGTGGATGTGGTCCAAAATAGTGACTTTTCCTATTCTTTCTTGTGGACATAATGCTTTTTGCTTCCTGCCAAGGCATTCCGCTGTAGAGATTCATCACAAATCCTGGAGAGAAGTTATGAATGGGGTAGGGTTTCTCCTTTTGCTCAGCAGTGGAAGAACAGCTACAGAGAAAAGAGGGTTCTGCATCTGCTTTCTTAAGGCTCAAYTCCACATTTTCCACTTTCAGTTTGTGCGCTGCCCACAAGCGAATACATTAACCAAACTCTAATGTATTTGGAGCAAGTTACACTCTTATTCCATGCTGTTTTTATTATTCCAGGCAAAGCAAAATGACAGCAGCATGTGTGCAGCAAGGCTCTCCACAACGTTCTGCAGGACACTGGCTTGGACTCTTCTTCCAAGGTGACAGACATACTCAAATACACCAGGCTCTATCTTACAGGCCTCCACAGCTCTGCTCCAGCACAAATCAGTAAGTCAGAAACTAAATTTTCCTCAGCTGCACGCAGCTCAGAGCTTCAGAGCATAATAAAGCTCAGCTGCAGCTGATTAACTTGGGTGCCTGGAAGGAGGAGCAGGAGGAGTCTTGTCACATACAATACTTCAGACTTGTGAAGAGAAGCCACAAAAGCTAGCAAGTGGTGTTGACTGGCAAAGCTGCATGAAGAAGCAAGTACTGGTGCTATTAAAAAGCAAAGGCTAATGAAAATGGAAAGCAAGACTGAGGCAAACTTCTCACGTCCATGCTTTCAGCCTTGATGAAAGCCTTGATGATGTGAAGCAGGAGGGAAAGAATGAGGATGGTTCTTCTCCAACCTATCACAATTAATCCATTCCTTTGCTAGCTCAGCTTAGGCCGGTCCATCTGCTCAACTACTAGCCTCAACCTACCTTGGGAGGCAGTCCTGCTTCCAAGCCATTAAGTGTCCCTTGAGAAAGCTGTATGCCCTCCAAAATTGCAGACCGTCAGAGAAGGCCATCTCAGGGCTCAGTCCTCAACTCCTGCCTGACAAATCCTGTCCATTACTTAGTTCCAATCTCAACTCTCCTCTTAAGCACCTAATATAATTTATACCCATCTCAAACCCAGTGCTAAAGACTCAAAGGCACAGCCTGCATAAAAGGGTAAATTTCAGCAGACCGAGTCATCAAGCCTGACCTCTTGGTATTAGGAGCTGTATGGTTACTTGTCAACAGCTGCTAAGGTGTGTTAGCACTTCAAGAGCACCTTAATGTGACCTGCAAATGTAAACTGAAGGGTACTGACTTGAATAATGCATGCTGAATGCCCAAATAACCTGTAAAAAATGGGGCATCTGGCAAATGATTATTTTATTACTAAGGTTACAGGCTTTCCTGAGCCAGGATATACATAGGCATGTATTTGTGAAGTATTTGATTCATCCTATAAAGAAAATTCTTGTGAATTAGAGCTGAGTTAGGAATTTTTTTTTTTAAATTTAGGACATTGCAAGTATCAACAAGCAATGCTAAACAGAGGAGCTAAGGAAAACAGCACATCTCCCTGCAAAGGACAAAAAAAAGGTGGAGGTGATAACTTCCACATCAAGGAAAGAATTTCTGGAAGCTTTTGCAGATCTTGCTACATCTTATTCTAGGACATGCTTCAGGAATAGACTTCTATTATAACAGCCAACTCTACTGAAYAGCCTTCAGCACAGGTCTAAGTCCAGGGAAACAGCATTTGAAGAGAAATTCTCCCCTCCACATCAGAGTTAGGCATTAGATGTGCCTAACTCTGATAACACCCCTATCAGATTAAATTCATTAAGGAGAGAATGTGTGGGAGCTAGGACATCTTGGTGATCCAAGTCATGCCAGGTGTCTCTGAAGTCCTAGACCACAGCACTGTGTGCTGAAAAGAAACAAGAAAAAGTTCCTCTGAACCTTTTTGCTGGTAGCTGGGCCAAGCTACCTAGCAAAACCTTACCACAAATTAGACTGACAAGCTTAAAATCTAGAAAAGGAAAACAAAAAAATCCACAGTCCTAGCTAGAAGCTTCCAACTTTGTCAGCTTCAGATCTAACCTCTTACTTGAATCACTAAGCTAATAGAGTAGGCATCTGCAGCTTTATAAAGAGGTAGCTGGTATATTCACCAGCTAAATTACCTGAGGTAGCTGACTTTCCTGAGCACTCTTCCTAAATACAAGCATCATTTAAGCGTCAGTTCTAATGAGTCTCAGTTAGCTTCCAAAGTTATTTTTAAAGACAAGAAAACAGATCAACRGTTTAAGGAAAAAATGGGAACCTAATTTACTAAGAATAACATTATTTTAGACTTCCATCTAAATTTTCATTTGAAACTATGATATACATGATAGAAAGGGTGCAGATAGGGAGACAATTCTTTGGAAAATAAATTTTAAAACCTAAGAAGTTTTAGGCACCGTCATGACGTCCACATCTTTTCCAGTCCCTAAATAATGTCTGTATTAGAACAGAAAATATACCTAGAAGTGCAGTGAGCTTGGGAAGCAGACCAACTTGTACCATTTTATTTCTCAGGCCTGTATCAAAGGAGAGATTCAGTAAGAGCCGAAGAGTGATGTTCAGCAGGTCTTCATGTTCACAGGGTACCATTTTCACAAGTTTTTCAACAATATCCATTTCTACCTGTACATCAAGAAAAAGAATGAAGTCCACAGTCATTGAGGCTTAACTTTGTGTTCTGCTTAAAAGCTCTAACATATATTCACCCGATTTGCCCACAAGTGCAATTTTCACCCATAGTAGTGACTGTCACTGCATTTTTGTCTGAAGCAGCCTTACCTATGGAAGTGTAGTTTAAATCTGCATTGGGTTATTGAGTAATAGTGAATAAGAAGTTTTGAACTAAATAGTTTAGCTGTCCTGGAAATATTCCCCACAGTCGGAATACTGCAAGCATGTGTCAGAAGACATTGCTTGCAGGACTGGAATGGGAAGGGAGCAGGAAGCTCATTTCAATTTAAACACAAGTAACCCGGAGCAATTGACATTAAAGTCAAATAGATACCCAACCAGGACAGACAGAACACTGGCATCCAAAAAGAATTTGAGACCTTTCAGTATGAATTTCAATGAACCTCTAGACCAAATTTCACATATGCTCTCAGAAAAGGCATGCTGCCTTGTATGATAATTTAATAAAAGCATGAAAGGCATCTTGAAACATGTATCACTTTCAAATTAAAAAAATGGAATCTAAGTGGTATCAATTCCTGAGATCATGTTCTATTTACCAGCCAGAAAAGACATCTGATCATCAATTGGCAAGACTTTAGAAAGTTTATCATCTTTTAAGCAACATTTCTCTGCTTTTAGTTGTCAAGTCTTTYGAATCTCTTGAAGAAATTCATTCTCTGCCTCACAGAATGTTCTTCAGCCAGAGGAAAGCACATAAAATTACTTTACATTCTTCAAACTTTAGCACACATGTAATTAGTCTTCCTGTTATTAATACACAGAGAATAAATTCCAAGAAAAGAATCTGCAGCTCTCACCACATGGCAKAGGGTAGTATTCAAATAACTGACTGGATACCTTTGATCAGAAACAGTMAGATAGCAAGGACTCCCACTTCACTACTTTGAGTCTAGCATGGCACTTGAACACCAAGGGAAAGAATGTGCTATAAATAAAGGGTGGATTATTTAGTTTTACTTAGAATCAGGCACTGCACAGCTAGTCTTGGTTCATTTTGTCTTCAAAATTTGTTCTATTGCTTCTGAATCAAATATCAAAATATCTTCACTAGTATCTTCCATAATAATATTTTAGAGAAGAAACTATACATCTCTACTATCAGACAGAAACAGATAGTTAATCTAAGCATACAAACCTTTTCAAGCATCTTTTCATGGCTATTCAAATACTTTACAATAAAATAAACTTCACCAATGTTTCATTTGTCTCTCCAATAAATCAAATGGAATGTGAAAAGGATGCCAGCAAATCAGCAGGCTGCAAAGCCAAACCTTATTTTCCGAATAAAATGCTTCAGGGATCTACACAACCATAAATTAAATCAAAGACCAATCACCTGATAAATAGTCTACATTCCTCAAAAACCACATTTGGTGTCTTATTTTTGAAAAATAGGATACCCTTACATAAATGAGATACACATGCATATTCACCAATCATTGTAGACGAGGTGTTACAGAATTCCAGTAACAAAGATGCAATTAATTTCCTACTACATTTACATAAATGCTTTTCACTGCATGATCCAAGTTAACTGTGGTTTCAGACTACCTCTTGGTTTTGCTAATCTTTTTAATTTGTTCCCCCCACAAAAAAAAGGCAAGAAAATAAAATGGGTGGGGGGGGAAAGGAGGGCAAACAACAACAAAAAAACACACATAAAACCATAGGCTATAGATACTTTGGATGCAGATAGGGATATCTCCTCTTCCCTACAACTACTCACGGGTTTTAGAGAACATTCATCCCTTTCCAACGTTGCAGTGGATTGCTATAGGCCTTACCATATCATTTTTGTTCTCCATAAATATGCTGAGTTTCTTCAAGAAAGATACAACCAGGATAAGCAGTTCAAAATTGTCTCGATCGAGAGCTTTCACTAACATATGCACAATGTTCTTGTTTCTCATCTTCAGCTCAGTGCGAGTGTCCTCAGCAAGATTCAGGAGCAAGTAAAGAGCAACTAAGAGCCAAGACAAATCACACCAACAGATTAAAGGCATTGATATTGAATGAGTTTAGACATAAAGTGTTTAAGACAAGGCTTTCTGAAGCATTTTACCCTCTTCCCAGTCCATTTTGAAGAAAATGGACCCTCAGTACTTCTTATTCACATTGAGAAAGCTTTAAAAAGATAATAGTTCCAAAATTAGCTTTGCAAAAAAAAGATCATATATTTTATGAATACCAGAACATTTGTTTTTAGTTTTTCTTTTTATTCCAACAACAACCATTAAAAATTCCCTTCTCCTCCCCATCCCCCAAAATATACAAAACCCAAAACAAACAAACAAAAAAAATCCAGAAAATCTTTCTCCTTTGCAAAACTCCTCCCAGGAGAGCTTTGCCACTTATACTTTAATATTAGATTGAAATGGTCTATTTGAAGAAAAAACTAAGTAGATTAAAGTCTACTTGGTCCGAGTCATATACAACCTTTAACTTTCCATCCAAGTAAAACCAAAACTCAAACCATGCCAAAAACCAACATCACTAACAAAAAAAGGATAAAGTCACCTCTTCTGCTACTTGTGCAAGCTTTGCAGATCATTTTAAAAATTATTAGCAGACACCAAGGTATGTTAGTACATCCAACAATTTGAGTAAATATCTATTACCTCCCTATTCTTTGGTAAAGCTCTTGCACATTCCTTCACACACTGTTTATTTACATCCTCCTAGTTAAAACAAACATTCCTTAGGATACTCTATCCACACTCACAGGCAAGGAAAAGATTTGCTATTCAATTTTGTTACCTCTCAGTAGCTGTTCCTGCTTGACAACCAGACCTTGATACTTCTTGTAGGTTTTTTCATAGTCCTTTTTCAGTGTTTGATTTTCAGGATCTTCATCAAGTAAATAGCAGGAGTTAAGGAGCACAGATAAGAGTTACACAGTCTGGATACAYATTGTGCACACAGGTGTTACCTGATCACTAAAAGAAAACAAACTATGGAGGAATCAACAGAAACACTACCTCAGCATAACCTTGGAAACCTGTAAACCRCAATTATGATTAAAAAACACCTATCTAGTTCTTCGTGTAAGAGTCTAATAGTCAATAAGAAAAAATCTTAACATATTATTGATAAAATTACCTATACTTTGTTAATTACTATTACTTTGGTTACTTTAATCTCTTCAGCAGCACAAAATTCTCACTTTTTTTGTATCTTCAATTATATTCTGCATTTACTAGAAAGTTCTAGCACATTCATAAAAGTTGCTGTATGCAGATCTCAACTCAACAGCAATGAAGTCAGAGGTTATCTAGTTGCCCCAGCACATCAAAAGGATATCAGCTTTCTTCTTCTTAGCAAGTTCTTCCTGCCACAGCTCATGTCTCTTCAGCTCATGATCTATGATATTCATACAAAGAGCTCCAATTTTGTAGTGGGTGATTAGTCCATGAAACTGAGAAAAACTACATCAAAGAAAACATATCATGTCTGAGGAAAGAAATACGCTGCAACCAACCCCAAATCTGTTTTGACATCCACGGTAGCAAGGTCCCAGCAACACATCAGAACTGGCATAGCAAAAATGGCAGTTACTCTCTGCCCCTTACAGCACTTCTGAGAAATTTCAACACTATAACACTGCCTGAAAACATTAATATTTTTCCAAGCTTTTAAAAGGACAACCTTTTTTTGGCCAAGATGGGCAAAGTAAAATCATGTTTCACAATAAAGATATTTCTTAAAATACATGTGCTTTATTACATGAATTTAAAAGGAATCAAATAAGCTCTGTCTTTTTAAATTAATGCTAGGRCCACAAATAGGTTTAAAAGGATGAAAATGACAAATTTAGAATACTATTTCAAGTCAAAATAAAAAACACTTCCTTTATTTGTWAAAATTGGAATATGTTTACCTATCAGGCCCACTTTTCATAAGTGCCACAGAGGACCTTTCATGCATCAGAAGACAGAAGTCTAAAAGTCAATTTGCATTATAAATTCATCTAACTTTTTTCCTAATAAAGTTGGGCAGAAAAATAAAACTACCATAACATGTACAAGCACTCAATTCAATTTTGAGTGCTTTTTCTTCCTAGAAGGAACATGAGATACACACAGCATTGTATGTGGCAGCACAGCCTAGTGTCAATGGGTCAGAATCCTTACTAGATACTTTCTTCCTAACACTTCTACAGTGTCTTATCACAAAAAAAAAGTGCCTCAATTTTGTCATTTGTAACAAGCATGTTTTCACTTCAACATTTTTTGTTTCAGTAAAGTTTTGCAGTAAAGGACAAAACAAACAAACAATAACTACCCACCACACACACACACCAAGCAAACAGAATATTTCCTTTTTTATCCTTAAAAGCGGAAACCTGGCCCCTACCTTGAGAAACAGAAGAAGATATAAATTATATTAGTAGCAAGTTCCACACTTTGTTTCCAGTCTTCCCTCAGCACTCTAGCCAATGCACCCAGGGCGGTTTCTGAAAAGAGACAARATCTATACAAATCAGAAATTCACCTCCTCCTGTTGATTTTGCAATATATGAAATTTCAGTATATATTTTTCATGATTTTAAATGAAAGCCTTTCACAGCTATCTCATATTGATATGTAACAGCATTCTTCCTGGAGGCTGTATTGAAGTATTAAGAGTGTATACAGGCTGACTGATCATCCAGATACAAACAGTAAAGAGCAGCRTCACGCAAGGAAACCACAATGGAACCATAAGGCCCTCTTCAAACTACTTATAACCTTAAAATTACAGAGCCTCAGCTACTTGAGTGCTCCCTGTTGCACACCCATCACAGTCACTTCCACATCCCTTTAATTTCCACCTTGACAGGCACAATTTCTCATCCACTGTTTCTACCTACTTTTTCCTCTTAAAAAAATTCTCTTATTTAATATTCTAGTTCATACTTCTTGCTATCACACTTAAGCTTATCATTTTTGAATTGTATATCCTTTCCATTTGCCTTGATTTTTTTTCTTCYTCAGATGCCCTGCATTAGACAATCAGAACAAGATGAAAGTGAAAAGCAATAACTAGAAGTTTCTGACAGGAAAATACATCAAGCTCATGGGGACAAGTCATTATCTGATGGCTTATCAAACCCCTCCCATCCCAATTTTTACAATAAACTTAGTTTTGACTTTGCCAGATGGTCAGCAGGCATTTCTAAGACATTATTTAAGGAATGTGGGATACRAACATCAGGGAAAAGGACAAAATGGGGAGGAAAGAAAAGGACTAAACTAATACAGTATGAATCTACTATCACTCTGGCTTTGATCTCCTTTATATTTTGTTCATCTGTCTCATCATCACAAATTATAAAGTCCTGGTGAGAGGGGACAGTGGGTGGYGAAACGAGGATATTTACACATACATGTATGTATTAACATACACACACTATTCCATGTGACATAGGACTCCAAATGCACATAAAATACATCCTGCACGCTGATACAATTTTAAAAATGGATCCATAAATAAAAGTATGATATACTAGTGATATCTGGGCAAGTTTCACCTAAAATCTGGACTGCAAGAGAGAGATGTACATTCCCTTTTCTCCAGCAGCAATGCCAAATTAAGGTAATTTATCATCAAAATAATTAGCATCAGAACAAATAGCTGAAGCCTGGTGAGGCCAGAAATAYCTTTAGGTGTTAAACCCACCTAGAATAGCCTAAGAAGCATCTGYTTAAAATGCCTAAACCAACTTAGACAGTGAACTCGGCAAGAGCACAGCCTAACAAACTACAAAATACAGGTATCTCAAATAATAAATTTCAAAAACCACACACAAAAAAAATGCGTTGCACACTATCACACTGGAGTTTAAAGTTACCATTGATCAGCAATTCTTCCAGATTATCAGGATTCCTAGCAAGCTGCAGGATGAGGGCAGAGCCGCGCACCTTGTCAGGAATGTCCTCATAGAGTAATTCAATATACTCATCCATGTCATTGATATTGGCAACTTCATCAATCTGGAAGCAGCAAYGAGCAAGGGTTTAAGAGAGGCATCAATTCAACACACTCAAACATAATGTGATTCTGCAGACAAAAGCRTGCATAGCTTTGAATTTTCTTGTGTTTTATTTTTCTCTAACAAAATAAATGCATACAAAATCACTGCCAATTAACAGCAGGAAATCTGAGAATACTTAATTATAAGAAACAAAGGATGCTCAGACACGGCTCCCTGCCTCCTGTCCGATGTTCCAGACCTCACTCACTGTCCTGCTGCGCGCTATACTTAGAAGAAGTATGCAAGTCAAATATTTTACCCTTTATGGAGATGATTTTTTATTCCATTGTGTAACATTTCTAAAAGAAGTTCTTTGTTTAAAAACACAAAGGAGAGAAGAGAATTCAGCATTTGCTTACCCCATTTATATAACCACTTCTTTAAGARAGGAGAGAAACACAAAGGCTTATTACAACACCAGTATTTACCTCCATTCCTTCAAAAGGGGGTGGATCTTTTGGCTTGCTGGATTTCTCTTTCTTTTCTACAAGAAGAGAGACAGGGCCACAGGTGAAGATACACGTTCACAGATAAAAAAGCATGCTCAGTATTGTCACATTATACATTCTGGGAGAGACCAAGGTCAAAGTCCCCTTGCATCTAGCTGACTCCAACTAAAACACTGACCCCCTTATTGCAAAAAGCTAAGGGGTCTTAGTTTCTGCAGCTAACAACACACAGGGAGCAAAATGAATCGTCAGATGCCTTTGACTCCTCAGTCCAAATGAGGAGTTTAGCCCAGTTAGCTGGGGAGGCAAAGAGCAATAAATCTTAGCTCAAGCTCAGACTGAAACAAGCTATCTCACTGTAGAAGTACAACTGCTTTGCCACAGTGCCCAGGCAGAATTAAGATCTCATTGAAGCATTGGTCAATAGGAAGCACCAGTACTAAATTTGACTAACCAAAAGCCATCCTTGTCAAAACAATAATCCCACACTAACCTTCACAATTATTTTTTCTTCATGAGGCAGTTTAACCATACTCCTTCCCCAGTCTCACCTCCCTGGAGAGGGTTTAAAAATCAAGCAAGTTAAGATCTGAGGTTAAGAAACCTCAGACTGCACTTGCAGGTAATACTGAAGTGCATCAAGCCTGCTTTGTTCCTCTATTACTCACCTTTCCCTGCTGAAGCATCTCTGCGATTCTGTAGATAGTATAACAGCTGTTCCACCTCGGCAAGTTTGGAGGGATGAATCAGTTTACATTCYTCAACGACCTTCCGAGCCAGGGAAGCAATGTCTGTATTTGCATTGAGACTTTTCAGTCGAATGCTGAAACACAATCAGACCGATTTCATCTCAACTGCTAGATTTTTGCATTTTCAAGCCTTTAACTTAAGCTTACACAGTTGTGAGTTTGTCAAGGAAGAAATGACCAGGGTATCTCCAATGTCCATGCTAAGATGCCGAAAGATAACATCTAAGCAGCTACTCTGCTTACTTGGCTTTTTGAGTTGTGGAAACAGATTCGAGAGCAGATTTTTTGCAGTCAACAGTCAACAACTCTAAATGAAGCTATATGAACAGATCCCTTATAACCATCYCAGGTAGAGCAGTCAATAACGTATTTGTAACAAGTTCTAAAAGAAGCTTCTCAGCATTGCAAAGCAGTACAGTAAAACAAATAAATAAAATCCCCAAATAAGAAACTTCACAGGGAAATTTATTTTGCAATACCTGCAAATGCAACATCGAGACTTTTCTATAGATACAACAAGACTGCAATAAAGACTCTACATGCAACATAGAAAAGAAATATCTGTAGGAATTAATATTAGTATGGCAAAGTCATGYTGATTTATCTGAAGAAGAAAGTTTTTGATGCAAGAAAGTTTTGGAGGACAATTTAAGGGGTTCTCTTCCTCTCTCATTTTTCCTAAACGCATTCACACAGACAATTCCTTGCTCCCCTCCCTTTTTCCATCCCTCCTCCAGAGAACCACTGGAGAGAGCAGGGGTGGAAAACACAAACAGAAAAATATTCAAACTTATAGTCAAGAAAATGATGAATCAAATCTGAAATGGAAGGCTGTAGCAAAATCAGCAGTAGGGCGTTTGAAACTATGGGATCCAGGCAGGTTAAAAGCTAGGGCACAAGGCTGTCAAAAGGTTCAGGAGTACTTCTTGCTCTGACCTTAACCACCACATGGAGCAACCAATCACTTCACATTTTTGAACCTCAAGCTCCCAGTGTGCAAGATGTGAATGATTGTGTTTTACTTTACAAAACTTAATGCATCTTAAATACACAGATGAAAATCAGCTTACAGCATGTGTTTTAGGTTACTTAAAACTTTCCCAGCTTCATTCCAGCTTCTAAAGCCTCCATTAACCTGATACTAAGTTTTATAAAGTTTAGAATCTATTACTTCTTACAGGTTTTTCTTTATCAAATTTGCAGCTCTCTTAGAAAACAGAAGAAGTTACCAGAACTTCCTCTGAACTTACATTTTCTGACATTCTTTGCGTTCCCCCAGCATGGGGTCTCCCATCTCCCCAAGAATGGTTGCTTCCACTTCATAGTGGACAATGAGGGCTTTCTCAGATGGATGTACATCTATGTTGCCTCCTTTTACCTTCCTGTAGTGAAAAAAAGACAAAAAATGAAATAATTGCAGATTTAATGAAGAGATGAAGAAACATGTCAGAATATAGATTAATAGCAGCCATCTGTTTCCTTCTCAGATCAAAACTCAGGTTTGGGCCTTCTGCCACAGCATGGTGTCACATTCCTTCATTTCAGAAGAGCTGAATGTAAGCATAGTGCTAGTCACACATCCTTGAAAATTGCCTCCAGCACACACAGAAAACACGGGTCAAGTCTTAGTCATAGAAGTGAAATAAAGAAGAGGACAATATACCTTTGGCTTCTAAGTTTGAGTTCCCTTGAGGAATTATATTCAGGAAAAAAATGCATTTCACAAAGGCGAATTTCACAGTTGATTGCATGTTACTGCAAGTGTTGCAAAATCTTCTGATAATGGCACAAGTGCTGTCACATACAAATGGGAAGCTTCCCCAACAAGTCTGTTGGTAGACTCAACTAAGTCTTAGATAAAACTATCGAGAATTAATTATGAAGCATATGAATTCAAACCCACTATTTTCCATTCACACATAAATCTTTGCAATACTGTTCCTCATCCACAGCCTGAGCTCCCTTTATCCCAGAAAGGAACACATTTAATAACTTGTTACTGGCCATGGGGTATTTCCAAAACAACAGCTGACACCAACAGATATAAATCAAGCATAATTGTTTATTATACTTATAGATACTTGGAAAAAGTAAAGCACTCCGCATTCACACAACAAAGGGCCTCTTCTGCTCTCTCCTACTTGTGTGTAAAGCTATTTTTTTAAGTAGATCACTTCAAGAACCAGATTTACAGGTAGCTTCATGGCTTCACAAGTGGTCACATCAGCATAAGTGAGGTGACAGCTAAGTGTGGTATGGGGACAAGTATATTAAGGGAGGCTTCTTAGCCGCACAGAGTTGGAAATGATAGTAAATTTGAATGTAGCCTTCATTTAGCATAATCACTCTTTAGAAAATGATAGGAATATACATCTCCTCACCCAGCTACTCTAGCAGCTGCTTTCTGTTCTGCAGCAATGCAACTGGGAAGTAGGGAAAAAAAAATAAGCTGAAGCTGAACAACTCGTCCTTTCCAAAAGGATTTGATCTTCCAATGTTTTCCCTGCTCCTGCTAGCCACTTTGTGTCATCTCCAATGYTCATCAACCCTTTCACAGGCACTTTCAGCAATTTAGCAGAAAGCGCTTCTTGTTTTGGACACAGGGACTTTTAATGCATTACTGAATTAATGCATCTATAGAAAAGGAATAACACTTCCTGCTACAAGCAGGGATAAGGAGGAAGGAAGATCTCCTTTTGGCAGCAGCATATCACTGATCAGCTTAGCTCCCAGGAGACTTCAGGCTAAGACTGCTTAAACAGTTTTAGCATTTCCTGTGTTTTTGTTCTTAAGGAGAACAGATGGGACAGTTGTAGAACTTTCAGCTGCAGAGATTTTTCTGTCCTCTCACAAAGTTGAGCCAAAAAAAAAAAAAAAAAATCACCCTCCCTATTCAAATCCACACTCAAGCTCCTCCTCTGAAGAGCATAACCTCGTGAATTGCCTGAAGACCCATATTGAAATGCACTACACAAGGCATAYAGCCATTATCTCCATTTGGAGAATAATGCATTCAAATTGCCAGTGTTGCAAAGAAAACATTTCTTTCTTTACACAAAGCCAGCTCATTACCTCTCCCCTGTCAACAAGCAACACGCACTGTACTGAATATCTTTTTAATCTATCTTGAGTTTGTAAGTATCTAGTCACTGCATCAACCATTTGACAACACATTCTTCTAACTCATAGAAAAAACAATGCACTGAGTAGCTCTCACCCACACTCTGACCTCTCGCTTCACTGCCTGCTCTCATGACAAGAATTGCACACTATTAAAGACTTAAAAGCAGAAGGCCTCTGCTATGGGTGAAGGCTGTGCAGGCTGAGCTCTTGCACTACTGAAACTGGGGTGCAAACTTACTCTTTTAGGGGAAAATAACCAAAAGAAACTGTACTAGGAACAAGTGACACAAACTGTGCACATGGTTAAGAATAACAATTCAATAAATYCTAGCAAATCTGACAAAGCGGAAGGGGGACAGCTCCCAGAGGATGACAAAGGGAAATAGGCATCAGAGGAGGACTAGACTGGCACACAAGCCTAGTTATGTTAAACAGTGTAACAACATCCTAATTTTCTCAGTTTATACTCCCCCACAGGGCAGAAAGTGAGGCCTGCTGCAGGGCAAACTGCAAAATAAAGAAAAAAAAATAAGATAACCCCAAGTTCACACAAGAGGTCACAAACAGAACACGCAAAGCCAAAACAGGTGCTGCTCCGAAATAACAACTATTTCTTTAATTACAGTTGTCCATTTGATTTTCACCTGCTACCATTCGTACAACAGAACTAATGTTCCTCAAACATTATCAAGAGGGGTTTTTTGTTGTTGTTATTGTTGTTTCTGAGCAAGGGAGTTAATTTGGGGGAAAAGGGATATCAAAACCTCCAAACCCTAAGCTGCAAGTTCTGCAAACAATGCTGGGTCACAGGAAAAACAAGGATAAAGAGAAAATTCAGTAACTTCACAAAATTCAAGATGAGATAGGTATAATTATCCAGTCAGTGGGGAAAAAAAAAAAGCAATATTGTTCACCCATCAAGCCTTAACAAAGGCCTGGATGACCGGACATCTTCTGGGATCGCTAACATCTTTGCTTTGAAAGAAAGAGGTCGCCTCGTCAGCACAGACACTACTAGGTAGGTTGACTGGTTTCCAGTAGGCAGCGAAAGGCACCGTTCATTCATGGCACCTTTCACACATCCCCCACTTCAAATCCTGATCATCCACTTTATCCCCTCAGGCCCATCTTTGCACTGACTACCCTTTCTTATCCATGCTGCCCACATCCAACCCTCCTCCTCCACAACCACAAGCCAACCCTAGCTGCTCCTTACCCTTGCCACCAAGCCACCTTGAAGCCACCATMACTGCTCCTGCTCCCCTCACCACAGCCTGTCCTCTCACTTCCCAAAGCCATCTCCAGCACCCTTACCTCCCCATCCCATCCTTACCTTCCAACCCACTTCCACACGGGTTCCCACCCCAGCCAGCTTTTCCCAATGCTCCCCCTCCTCAGTTCCTCATCCCAACACTGCATGGTGCCTTGCTCTAATATCACCTCCAAAGCAGTCCATCTTCCCCAGCTACACCCATGACCCAAACCCAAGGCCTAACACCCCTCCTGCAGCCCCCAAACTGCCAATGTCACCCCCCGGGGACAGCCCCTTGCCCCCTCCCAGGCCCTCACATCCCCACACCGCTCTCCCCTGCCCCCTAAGCAACCATCACGCCCTGCTCCGGCCACCCTGGAGCCCCCCACACAACCCATCCTCCCAGCCCTGCTCACACAGCCTCAGAACCACCCACCCCACAAGCTGCTGCCCACACTCCTCACCCACCACCACCATCGCTCCCCTCACCCCATAACCCAACGCCAGCCTCTCACAAAACCCCACAGTCCCCTCATCCTCGCCCCACACAACAGACCCCACGTCTCCCCTCACACAACCCTAGGCTCTCCCCACGGTCTCTCACAGCCTCCCCTCACGCAACCCCACGGGCGCCCTCCATATTCCTCCCGCGCAGCACCTCCGCCCCACAACGTCCCCGCTTAGCCGCATCCCCTCACCACCTGCAACGCCTAAGCCCCACAGCRGGCCTAGCCCCAGGCCGGCTCCCCGGTTACCTCTTGAGGTACCGGGCGTCCTCGCCCTGCATGGCGGCCGCGGGGGAGGGGGGACCCGCCTGGGCGCGGCCRCGCAGCGGCTGCAGTTACCACGGTGAGCGCGAGCCCCGCCCCGGGCACGCCTGAACGCGCATGCGCACCGCCCCTTTGCGCCGGCTGCGCATGCGCACCGCGCCGCCGCCCCTGCCTGGGCGCGGCGCCCTCTGCAGGCGTGGGGGAGGCGCTGCCGCCCGCCGCGCCTAACGGTCCTCAACGGTCCGTAACGGCCGCAGTGCGAGCGTTGGGGCGCTCCCGCCAACGACCGCCCCTGCGCAGCGAGGCTTTGGCTGCTACCACACGGTGTTTTTTAAAAGAMTTACTTTGGAGACTCACTTCACCTGTGTGTTGGAAGCATCCGTAAAGAGAGAGAAAGCAGGTATTTCTTTTTACAGGGTTTTCTGGGGTCTGATTGGTTCGAAGTTTAGTTGAATCCTCTCAAGTCACTTCAACATAGTCAAGAAAATGAATCAAAATAACCAATGTTGATTTTGTATGAAAAAAAAYAAAATGAAATTAATGGAAGGTATTAGATTCAATTCTGTCTTGAAGAATTAAAAAACCAAACCAACACTGAGATTTGTGATCTATCCTTCAAAGAGTCAATTCTTCCTCAAGAAAAAAAACTGTGTAGGGATTTCGGGGTAAGAATAGTCAATATGGGACATTTTCATAGGCCTTTACAATGAACTATGTGTGAAATTCTGTAGTGACCTTCATTAGCCAAAATAAAATGCCACAATCTGAAAGGACGGCTTTCAGAGTAAACATTTTAAGTGTTTTAAGTGAACTGTGCCACTTTGTGGAGGCAGAGACAAGTTTTCTGGTGTGCTGTCACATATTTAGGTGATTGAGACATGAACATAATAAACCCTTGGCTTGTTYATATGAGAAGGAAGAAGTGAGACATGGCAAGGTAAAATCTCATATGCAAAGAGAAACTCTGGTTTAAATCTCCATGATTAAGTTAATTGCAGGATACAGATCAGCATGATTTTTGAATGCCTTTTTTTATCAGCAGCAGCAGAGACATCTGTACAAGACACACACTGGATGCTTTTGTTGTTCTCGAAAGCAGATTTCACAAACAGGAAAACAGGAGCGTCCATGAAGAGCTTGATTTGTGTTTTGTAATACACCTAGTTAATGCCCATCCGTAGAAATGCATCAATTTGCTCCTTGTTTTAACTAGTAAGGAAATTTAGGTGTAGATGTTCATTCATTCAGACATAGAAAGGAAAGTTTAAAGGTGTGAAAAGAAACAGATCTCTTCATAGAAAAGTAGTGCTTTCTTTAAATTAGACACTARAGAGCAAAAAGCACCATTTTCTCCCTAAGCTTATTCATTGGAGAATTGCTCACTTCCATGACAGCAATCTCTTTTGACTGCATTATACCATGGCTCGCTTGGCTGAACTGGTGGGAAACTGGCTTCTGCCATCATGTGTCTCACTGTAACAAAGTGTGCACATGCAAACCTGCACAGCAGCCTGTAAAGCAGGATAAATATTTATTTACTCATTTTCTAAGCATGGTTTATCTAAGAAGTGTYAGAAGATGCAAGACAATTGTAGTACTTTGCCTTTTATGTCTGTTATTAGTGGATGCACCCTTAAAGAATGAGTTCTGCTGCAAGGAATACAGGAGGACAGCGGGGTGTGTATTTTCAAAGTCCTCTGCATGGTGCAGTAGAATTGGTTTCWAGTTATTTGCTGACATACAAAACCTGAAATGCAATATCTTTACGAAAAGAAGCAAAGTGGTACTTTTAGTCTGGATTAATTTTAATTGGATTAAGGAGAAGATAGAAAGATCAAATATAAAAATGTCTATGTAAAAGTGAGCAAATGGCCTGTCTGTGTAATAGCATCTTGTGGGTCCCAGTGTCATGGAAGCAGATTTCTTGTGCAAAAACGTGATTCCACTGCAGTCAGTGCAAGTTTTACCATTGGCCCAGATGGGGACAGAATTTCACCCCTTCATGTTTATTAGATGCAGCAGGCAGAAAGCAGACTCACAGCTGTAAAAGCCGTACTACTTTATGGTTCTGACTCTGCAAGTACTCAAGCGCGTGCTTAATTTTGCCACAGTAATAAAGTTGAACACCAGCTTAAGTGTTTGCAAGAGGGGGTCTCCTTTACACTTGAACAAGTCTATACTTGGACATAAATCAGGAATTCTCCCCTTCTTTTCTCCCCCAAAATAAAAGAATTCTGAATGAGACCATCAAAATCTTTCTTCTACTTTGCTTTTTTTTTCTTTTTTTTTTTTTTTGTCAAAAAAAAGGCAAGCAAAGGAAAGGTAAGGAATGGACATCTGTTTGCTTAGGTGATATTTAACTTGATATAATTTACTTATTTCAAACAAATCCAAAGGGAAAGTTTCAGTTTTCATTAGTTCTTTATAAATATCTTAGACAACAGCTATTTCTTGAGAAAAAACTGTTGCTTTTCAGCACTCCACAGCCCAAATTGATTGTATTAAATTTTAGAAGTATCCTTCCTTCGTATGGAGGCAAATCGTGCCCCTATTGCAGCCACATTGAAATCACATTGTTTGCTTCCACTTCTTTTTAACAAAGCAAAAGAAATGTAGCAGAGAGAAAGCACAAGGAGGTGCATTTGCACTAAACAAATTCAGACCTGCAATTAAGCACAAAATTTTAGTGGGATAGCACTTAACTGATGGAGTAACCTACCTTAGGAGTCATGATTAGATGCTTTACATTATTATTAGTGGTTTCAACAGGAGCAGAAACAAATGTTCCAACTTAAACAGAATCATAGGTTCATGGTAAACAGTGCTGGGAACAACCTTTTTTAGTCTATCCCCTTGCTGCAAGGTCACATCATTTGTGCCCTTATTATTTTTGTTACTAACATCATCTCCAATAATGGACATTTAGTCTTCCTGCAGAATCTGTTCCAAGGCTTGATTTCCTTTACAGCAAGAAAATATTTTTTGTATCAAGGTTTCTTAGTCAGACCATATTGTTTTTTTTTTTGAAGAGACGTATCCAAATGTGGGGAGGGTGCTTCAATTAAGGCCTTTCCAGTGGGGAAGAAGGATGTATTTTTGTTGCTTACTGAGACAAAGTAATGCTTCCATTTGATACTGATAAAGTTAGTCTTGCTGCAGGGATCATGGTTAGGATTCTCAGGCACATGTTATACTAAAGGGCTAACCGGAAGACTGTGACAGTCTCTTCTAGCTTTAGGTCTGATAGTATATGGAAGATCAGTGCACAGTAAAATGCTTTAAGGTTTCTGTTCTCCTGTCAGTTTTAGACTCCCTGAGAACCCAAATAGATGCTAAGAGAGGTCTTTTATTGTACATGTGATGGATGAAGTGTGCTTTTGTCCTTAGGAAGGACAGGTTATGCCTTGGTACTGTCCTCCCCATGCAAAAGAATAAGAGAGTCCAGGAATTCTGCTAACGACTATTTCTCATGAGCTTCTGTTACAATAGTGGAAGTTTTACAATGCTGTTGAGCTGTGTGTTGAAAACACAATCCTCCAGTTTTCAACTAATTTAGTTACCATCTGTGAGCTGTTTAGKTAATTCCCCTCACTTAGCTTTCCCCATTTGATTTCTCTAGGTATGCCTTTTCTTCATTACATATCCTTTACATTTGTCTGTACAAGCATAGAGTAGCACATAAGTACGTAGCTCAGAGGATTTTCTGTAGATCTTGTCACTGATGTGCTTTGAGGGCAGCAAAGGGTAATGCTAGATTACTGCAGTCCAACCTTATGGTAATTTTGGTATGTGGATCTGTGAGCTGTTCTATTCTTTCTGCACTAGTGAATTTTAGACACACACAATATATATGAATAAAAAGAGCATCATCTGATTAAATTGTGACTCTGGCATTTGTATAAATGTCTGTGTTTGATTTTTTTTTACTTTCTGTGCAAAATTCAGTTCACTGATGGATTTCATATTTTAAGTTAATATATTAAGGTTGTCCTTAATTCACCCTGGTCAAGCTAACTATGGTATCTGATATGATGCATAAGATTTCCCTGCAACCCAGGGGCATATCAGTTGTCATGGCAAGGCACAGTGAAGTGAGTTAATTGATTCCAACATATCCTAAGCTCTATCAGCTAATAYTGAAAAATCCCAGAAGTAGAAAAGAACTGAAATTGTACCAGAGCTATCCTGTGCTTCCTATAGTTTCTTCTGGGTATTTTTTTTTTTTGAATATATTATATTGTCTCATTGCCAGTGTACATCATCTCTGAAATTAAAAGCATTCCTCATAAAAAGGATTACGAGATTAAAAATATTGCTCATAAAAGAAACATGTAGATCCATACTGGGAGGATGACAGACTTAAAAACATCAAATTGCTGATGTCACCAAATAAAACTAATTTAGGAGATAGCAATGCATTTTTAAAGAAAAAGTAGACATGTGTTAGATTTACAAACTGTAACAGATTTCCTTCTCAGTACGCTCATTCTTCATTTATCATTTTATAATAAGAAAACCCTTTAAATTTAAAGTTAGTTTCATACAAATGTCACTTTCTAGCTTTCTTGCTAATCCAGAGGAAATATTATCCTAGTGGTCCCTGAGGTCCAATGTCTAGGTGTTGGATACATGATAAACTTACTTGAAGCTTTCTTAGTGAGATATAGTCCTCTGGAGACAGCTGTGGATTTAATTTTTCAAGGTTTAGTACAACCTAACCTTTTAAAAATAAGATTTAAGTTTCCCTTGTCAGGTCACTTAAGAGTTTCTTCTTTTATTTTCCTCCTCTTTTTTTTTCTCCTCTGCTACTTATCCAGGCTTCTAATCCCTAGCCTCTGGAGGACACATTTAACCGTCTCCAACTTTTCATGTCTTGATAATTTTTTGTTTCTGAAGGACAATACACACACGTTTTGCTTTTAAACAGTTGCAGTGTGAGCGCTCGGATAACATGCAGTCATGCAAAGCAAATAGTTTTCAGTCTGTGCGTGTTTCTACTTTCAGCTCTGAACAAAAGTGGTTTTTTTAAGTTTAGAGTCACCCCCCTGTGTAAGAACAGTATTTCACAAGCAGAGGTTATGTATGTACTCTCTGAAATCCATGTTCCCATGTGCTTATGCTGTCCAGGAGTGGGGCTTAATCGAGTTTTCTTGCCCCTTGATATTTATCACCTAGTTTTCCAGAAACTGAATTTAATATTCCAAGGCATGCACTGGATTTAACCATATCGTTCCTGATACTGTGAAATTTCACACAACTCCTAGGTGATGTGAGGATGGAGGCTATCTGCAAGCTCACTGTGCCACCGCACTAGCCAGCTGGATGGTACAGATGAGTGGACTGACCAAGCTCTCATCAAACAGCGTGAGGCTGACTACGGCCTATACAGTTTTTTACCTCAGGTGGATCTTTTGCAACACATGGCAAATGGAAAGAAGTTTGTGGGCTATTTCAGGTAGAAGCAGGTCACTACGGTTTTGGCAGAAGCAGGAAAACACAAATCAGAAGGAAACACATCATGTAGCTCCACAACTCGCAGACAACACATTTTGCAGTTAGATTGAAGTGCCCTGGCTAAAAGAGCGTTCTCTGTCTCTGTTAAGGGATATACTGATACACTAGGGAGGGAAGAGCATCTACAAAGCTCCTAGTCTGCAAGCCTGAGTCTTTTCAATTCAGCCTCTCTACTTCTGTAATAGACATATGGTCCCATCTTCATCTCTGACAATTTTCTGAAGATTAAGTGATTTTTTTAAGCTATGGTCCTACCAGATCGCTTGTACATATCTGTTATCCTTTGCACCCTCTCCTTACTCGTGTCAGAGTTTTTTTGTCATATCTTGATGCTCCCACTGCAGAGAAGGGCTGTCCTGCCCTGGCGTCACCACCCTCATGTCCTGCCTCTTCACTAGTGTATGCTCTGAAATGCCTGGGATGGGAACCTTAATACCCGCGTCCTTTAGGAGTTCATGAAAATACCTACTCCGGCTCTGTGAGGAAGCATAATGTAGATGCTAAGAATTAGCTGAAACACAAGTTTCTCAGCTAATGGATTTAACCATTTCCCCATGACATTGCTAGCAGAGATCAGCCACTGAGCAAGATGCATTTTGGTTGAGCAGATGGGTCAGGCTTATGCCTCGGATATGGTCCAGCTGAGAGGAAGTGAAGAGGCATGTTTTTCTGGCAGTGCTCTGTTCCGAAGTAGCTTTGGTAGTGTGGTTTGCTGTCTTTCTTTTGCTCTTGAAGTGAACATAAAGCCTGTTTGAGAGACTTTACCAAGGCCTTTCTGGCAGTTACACACCAGAGCTGAAGGAGCTCGTCAAGACCAGCTTATCTTCCATTTGCCTAGTTCTCCTGCAGGGTTTTGTGAATTGGTGTTTGTGCTATTTCCTAAGTGTGCAACATTGGTTTTATTCTGGCTGACCAAGCCACTATCCCCTCTAGTCACTCCTTAAACCTTTTCTTATATGCAGTCCACAAAGACTGGGACAGGCAGTCTCCAGATCTCCTTCCTCTTTGGTTAAAGAGCTATGTTTGCATTCTTAAAGCCAGGGTAGGGAAGCATCTGTACTAGGTTTTCACAGACACGCAGGGCTACAGCTAACTTGATCCTTCCTTTTCCAAAACCCACAGACCCTTCCACTCAGCCAGGAAGAGTTTTTTGCTAGCTTTCACCTAGAGAAGGAGCTTTATTGTGCACTTGAGCCAACAGAGGGCAATATACGCAAAAACCAGTATCAACAARAAATGCTTTTAGAAAAGACGATTCTAAGCAGCCCAGCCCTTACTGTATCTGGAGTCAGATATCACAGTGAAAGGCAGCATTCCACGCTGGACCTAAAACCTTCTCAGGCTCCATCAATTAAACCACCACATATGGAGTGGAAGAGACTCAGCAAGGAACTCTCACTAAAGTTCAATGAAAACCAGATGTTGCGGGCACAGCTGTCATGCTTCTTATCAAGAGCAACAGAGCAGCAGTTCATTGGGAACTCTGCTCTTCCTTCCCTCCAGCCCCAACACTACTCAGATCCCTAACCAGGACCAAATTCGTGCAGCCAAAGCATGCAAGAGCCCTCCCCAAATATTGCTGTTTACATTAGCATAATGTTTATGGATCTCTAAAGCAGTACTCCACTGTGGTTGTTGCTCCTACCTAAGTAGCTTCACTCTTTTTAAAAACTAATTTTAGCGTTGGCTTCAGAGCTAAAAGGATTAGAGGGAAAGAACTGAGTATTCCCTCCATAAGATAAAGCACTGGCCAGCTTCATTTACATGAATTATAATGTATTTGCCCATAGGGCTCACATGCTCTGTTTTGTTGCTTTAGATGGAATGCCAGATTGCTAAATTCCAATTGTATAAATGATAACAGATTGCTGCTGCGACTGTACCCGTGAAAGGGCAAGGGAGCTGTGCAGGGTATGCCCTGGAGGGCGTGAGTCATCCTGACCTACAAGCCATGAACTGTGCTTTGGAAATGTGGTTCAAAGAGAAGATCTCTCCCGTGAGAGATTAGGAGGCCTATCCTAGGAAATGGGYCTCTGCCTAAGGACCCATTTTGCTCTACATTTACTTGGTCCTTTTGTCACAAAGCAGTTTTGCAAGACTGGCTAGTCTCCTGGTGACAACAGCATTATCATTGTTTGCACTTGTAAGTGGTACATTGAAACCAAATTTACCTAAATGCAATTACAAATAAACAAATAAAGAAAGGAAATAACCCTACAAACAGAGCAAGACATTTCCTTTGATCTAGCATAATGTTGGTTCATATGAARAGACAAATATTTCAATTTCTGGTCAAGTCAAGCCAGTATTTTTCTCAATTCAGCACTCAACTAAAATCAAATTATTTTCATAGCAGTTCTTGTGAAGACTCCTGAGTCTCATTGTACCTCTAAGTAGCATTTAGGTGGGTGAGGATTGTGGTTTAGTGTTCTGGACTTCAACAAGTCAGACAATTAGTATGCTTGTTGTCATATTACAGTGTCCCAGCTCGACACTACAGCACTCGCAGATACTGTWGCTCTGACTAAGCCCCTGAAGCTGCAGTCAGAGCAACACAGGCGCTTGCTCTTCTGGCTGCAGAGAGGTGGGTTATAAAGGTTACCATCTGCTGTCCAACCTACAGCTGTTCTTCCCTGCCCTCAGATTTGCCAGCATAACTGCACGTGTGCTCTCGTCTTRCTCTTCTGTCATAGTGAGCATGTGGTTTTGAGGAACTTTTAAAAGCTTCTTGTCAGAACTTTAAAAGAAGGAAAAAAAAATTTGCTCTAACATCTATTTTTGACTTCATTTACCAGGCATGAGGGAGAAGTATTTGTATAAAGGCTGTTTTAAGATAAAGAGACATTTTACAGCAMTCTGATGCTTGTCTGTGCAGAAATCAGATTGCATACCAGGTGTTTCATAAGCAGAACACTGATTTAAGGGCAAATTTGATCTTTTGTGAACTTCATGATATGTGGAGATAGTGCGTGTTCTTTCTTTTTCTGTATAGCTGGTATGTTTCAGAAGCAGCATATGCATATGAGGTCTATGGAGCCAGGTAGCTACCTACTAATGTTAGAATAGTTTCTCTTYAAATACTCTAATGGTTCAACAAGCAGATCTCCCCTGGGTTTTGCAGTGATTCATCATGAGCTATGTTTTAAACGTGACGCCCTCAGACATATATCAGCTGCAGGTGTTTTAACAAGAAGCTGCACTAGCTAAACTCTCACTTTACTCTGTGATAAATCTGATGTCCTAACACTGCCCCATCATACAGGGAGGAGGAGGAAGCCAGATGGAGGAACTGTTTGTTTACCCACTTAACTACAAGCGTATTCTTATTTTAGACCAGAAGCTGTTTGAAGTAATTACTGTCATGCATTATGGCTGTGTCTACACTGTTATTTTATGTAGGGCTTCAGCTTACCCTAAGGTCCGGATTCCTCAGCATCCCTACTAACATAGTAGGCTGTCTGTAGGCACTGTCTATATAGGCACTGCGCCTATACTTAAGCCCAACTCTTTCTTATATTATTAAAGCATGAAATGGCTATATAACTGGCTATATATATAGGCTATATGTAGGCYATATAGGCTATATATAGGCTATATACTAGTGGATGAACTCTGCAGATGTGAGGTAAATTGATAATGTTCCTGCTCAAAATAACATGCTAGGAGCCAGTGTGAAGTGAGTAGAATTGTGAGCTGTTCTCAGGTGGAGATGCTGCTCTTGACAAATATACAGAGAATAGGACAGCTGAGATTTGGGGGAAAAAGAAAATCTGTGGCTTTTCTTCAGGTAATTCTTGGCATAAATTTATATTTCTGTCTAATCTTTAAGAGCAATATTAAAAAGTGTTTTGATGCTGTTATTTTTCACCTACTCTGCTGGTATCCGAGGATTTAATGTGTCTCCACAGTGACCACTAGGTTGTAAGGCTGTTTGGAGTGGGGTCTAAGACTTGGTTACATGCAAACAAAATAAATATGATCCCTGTTTATGCAGCTTCCATGGGTCTTCAGTCTTTTTATGTTTACTGACAGAATAAGGCGACTGATGTAGCCTGAAATGGCTCATCAGAGACCACAAGGGTAGGAAGGCAGGAGCAGTGAGGGTAGGAATAAAGCTTGCAGTACTTAGATTACCTTCAGGTATCTTGGAACAATCTCTGAATGCATCTCTGACAAGGTACAGGAGGAAATCTGTGTTATTGGTGAGACTGCCATATAATTTTGCYCCTATCACTTCTCCTCATTTCATCCCAGGTGGTTATTCTAGCCCCTCTGCTGTAACACATGACAAATTCTCTTGTGTCAGATGTGGGATGGATTGGGGAACTGATCCACCTTTAAAGATAAATAAGTATATATATATTTTTTCTGAATTACTTCTTAGGTGTATCAATTCTCCACTGTGYTCACCAGAGCATTTGCCCCATTCTGTAGAGTGGAACAGCTGAGGGAGCAGTGTGACAAAGCATRTAGGTAAGAATGGGTAATATTAGATAGTAGTGGGAGAAGTGAGAAAAGCTGTAATACCCAGAAATGATTTTGTGCTAAATATTCTGTAATACCAAAACACACAGGAAGAAATCTACTGCTCCAAGTAAGCGAGCCATACTGGAAAATATTCTTTAAGTGATGCATTACTAAATGCTGCTTAGCAGCATCTAATACAGACAGTCCTGACTTAGATACAGAGAGTCCTTCAAAAAATGCACTTGATGCAGCAAAATCACTAGCGATTTTCCTTGGAGGAGGCCAGATCTTTTTGGTTCTGCTCTCAGAAGCTTGGTCAGTTGTTTGGCAGGAATTGCTGTATTCTGCAGGAAAGCACAGCAGCATGTCAACTTGTTTTGTGATAAAAGCACACGCTTCCTGAACATGCTTTGCTCACAGTGTGCTTACACTGCAAACAGTTGGATAAACAGCTTGAAAGGCAGAAGCCTTCACAGTGCAGTGTGTGGAGTTCAATGTAGTCAGCACAAAAACCCTTCCAGGTGCCTTTGCAACTCAGGAGAGTCAAAGCTGTACCACATCAAGYACCTAACCCACTGAGTGGCCAGCAGTGTTTTGAAACAGTGGTTGTCTGTCCTTGTCTCTTATGGACCCGATCTTCCTCTTGGATGTGATATACTTATGATGTACAGCCATTCTCCATCCTAAAAGCAGTTCAGCTTTTGACCCCAGTCCTCCTATTCCAGAACTTCGTTGCTGTAATTATCAGAACTCCTCTTTTCCAGCCAACATATTTATCTAAGTTTATTAATGAACAGCTTGTTTCCTTCTGTTCTCCTGTCCTGCTCATATTTTACTATTCCTCTGTTCCCAGACAGCAACTTCTTCCAGCTAGTCTCTGCTGACATGATAGTAGTCTGTACCATTTAATCAGATTAAATGGGCTAGGGCAGACTCACGTGCCTAGAACATGGCTTGCTCTACAATAGACAGTGGCAGAACATAAAGTTAAACCTATTGTTTCCTCATTGCTTGCTATGATCATAATTTATTAGGACATACCATTTGTGTAGAGGCATGTTCATGTTCTTTCTTCTGRCCTTTCGTTTGGCTCCCTCTGGACCGGAAAAACAAATAGTGAGGGAGAGGCAGGGAAACAAAATCGCCCTCTGAGATTTAGAAGAGATAGCTAGGAGACCCTGGACAATATCTGTGTTCCTTTGAAGTGAAGGCTAAGGAGATTAGGAARGGAAAAGCATAATTGAATCAAACCCTCTCTTTTTCAGAGTATATATACTTTTACCCTGGCTAAGCAATTTCTTGGTGGAGGTTTTTATCACCTTCCAGCACCTGGTGTTTTAGGAGAGCAGAGATTATTCTGAACGAGTGCCAACAGCCAGCGTTTCTCACTCCACTCTCCCCCGCCTCCACCCCCTGCCCTGCTCCAGACACACACCCCGATATAGAATGACAGCACACTGCCACAGTTTAAATGACACTGTCTGCTCAGAAGGACAGATCCTGCTGAGAACACCAGCCACAACAACTTTGCGCCCTTGCAAAAAAAAAGTGTTTGTCATGGCATATAAGGGGGCACACTTGGCTTTTAAGTCCCGTTGGCATAAGACAGATGAAGARCTCTGTCGGCACAGCATGTCCTTTATTTTGCACAAGGCGATCCGGAATGACTTCTTTCAAAGTTACCTTTATCTGCTGGAAAAGCTTCCCTTGGGTGAGTAACTGGTGGGCGGGAGTGTCTGTGTGTGTGTGACTGCTTTCTGGAAGAACATACCATGCTAGATGGTAGAGTACAAACCCATTAGTGACAATAACGAGTTCTGAGGAGCCCTGCTAGATACACTGCAGTGCCAGCTAGACCATTTGCTGCTTTCCTTCTCAGCTTCCTCTAATTCAGTATCCTTCAATATCCTTGTGTTACCTAAATACCCCACAAATTATTGTCATGGAGGGGAAGGGAAAGACCTCAGAAACAGAGTGTGTTTTCTATTGATGGCACTGCTAGACGCCGTTTTGTCACCATTAACTTGGAGCATACATTGACATGTTCAGAACTTCAAGGGACAAATGCAGAAGTATCCCAGCTGACAGGCCTTGCTTTCCATTGTATATTGCTTTTTTGTTGTCTTTCAGTGTGTCCTTAGCCTTGTCATATGTATGGCTTTGGACAGGTGTTTGAAAGGTAATGATTTTTCATGTTTTTTATCAAGTGCCTATGTAATAAAAGTTATCTTGCCCACTGTTTATTATCTGATGGGAAAATATTTCCAAAATATTTGCTTATAGCYCAATTTCAGCAGAGGCTTCTGGTTACAGGATGCCAAATTGTTTATTGAGGTGCCCAAAAAGAAAGTTCAGAATTCAGCCCTGTGAAAGAATCAAAGATCTCCCCAGAAGAGCAGATCTAAAAAACAAAATTTACTTGATATTGTATTATGTTACAGTCACTTTTTTTTTTTTTTTTAGCAGAATTTTACAGCCTCCACTGAACATTAACTGTGTAAGCATTTGAGGTGGGATGGATGTGTCTGCAACCTGCTAAGCTGCTCTTTCACAGTGAATTCCTGAGGGCTCCTTCCTAATTGAAAGATCCGTTTAAGCAAATGGATTATCTTACGTGATTAGGTGAACATACATGTAACACAGTGTAAACTCTACTTAAGTTACTAAGATTCAAAACTCTTGTGAAGAGAAAGGTATTTCCATGTATTTTAGTGTTTAGTGTGTCTTTTAATATAGGGTTTTATCTGCAGCTATCAAAAATGAATCAGAGAAGACAAATTGTCCTGTCCTTAATGGTAGAAAGATGAGAAAAGGGGAAAGAAAGGAAATATRGAAAAAAAAGAAACTCAATTACAGGTCCATATAATCTGGAAAAAAAAACCCATGAAGATGTTCTTCCATTTATTTTGAAAGACAACATACTATATTAGAAACTAAGCATGATTTCCTACAATATAACTGTTAGTATAACGATTAATTTAAAGGCTTTAAAAGTTACCATTATGACAATCTAGCCTAAAATTTCACATAATGKTTCCAGTTTGAAACTTTTGGCTGGGCCACATTACATGTTTATGAAGACAAAAATACCGTGATTTAGAGGCTCCAAGTGACTGAGAATTCATCAATCCATCGTTAAGCTGTTTCCAGGCCTAATTGCTCTTCTGTTTTAAAACTGTATTTTATGTCTTGTCTGAATTTATTTGAATTTCCATTCCCAGCCAACAAATTTTGTTAAGCCTTTGCCTATCTGATTAAAGAGCCCCTCTGCCAAATTTTTCAGGTCCTGAATCATTCTTACAACTTTTCTAAACAGTTTTCCATGTGTCAGCTTATTGCCAGCATATCCAGATTAGTTGTGAGTCAAACCTTGATGTGAACCTGCAGTTTGTCTTCTACTCCATGGTAACTGTCGCGGAGTAAAAGTGACAAGAGACAACAAGCATAATTTAAAACAATAGAGGTTCAGACTGGATATAACGAAAAACTTTCTCCCCTTGAGGGCAGTCCAGGTTTGGAACGGGTTGCACAGAGAGGTTATGCAATTCTTCATCCGTGGAGGTTTTAAAGGCTCGACTGTACAAAGCACTAAGGAACTTTAGTTCTGATCTTGTGACACCTCTGCTTTGAGGAGAAATTTTGACTAGAAGCCTGCTTAGATCCCTTCCAACCTGGATTGTCCCATGATCACGTGCTGTAAGCATGGTGTGGACAGAATGTGCCAAATCTGAGCATCTCTTCAGAATTACATTTTCCAGTTCAGCTCAGAGTGCAACTGAAGAGAAATGCATTTAACTTTTCAGGCTTAAACACTCAGTTTGGACCTCTCTGTGTAAACACCGTGAAACCCCTTAAAAAGCACTAGGTCTGTCACCTAGCAGAGATGTTCAGCAAGCGCTTAGCTCTGAGCATCAGTCACAGCACTGAAACCAGGCCTCACACTGAAGATTGTAGTGCAGCCCATGGCCAGCAAGGCAGCAGCTTTGCTTTGAGCTGTCCTGGCTCCACATTCGTCCCAGCCCTCCTTTCCTGGGTTCAGTGGTAGAGCACTTAGGCACGTTTACCTATGAGCCGAGCATATCTGGTATCACGTCTGTCAAGAGAAACAAGTCATGTTTACAGGCCTGAGTAACTTTTATAAGTAAAAGCCATGAGTAGCTTTAGGCCCTGCTCCAACAATATACTTAAATGTGTGTGAATGCCCTTAAGCCCAGTTGACTTTATTGGAGCTATTCAGATGCTGAATATTAGGCACATATTTACTTGGGCTGTGGGACTTTTGTGCTAGTGGAGTGAGATCTATAGCAAAAGACTCGGATGATCAATCAACAGAGCCAAAWATTCCAGTGTGTGTGTCCACATATAAAAACTGGTTTGGGGGAGTTGATGTTCATTCTCTGTAAAAGAGAATTTAAGTGATGCTTAGACCACAGTAGCGAGGTGGATTCCACTCTGGATCCAGATAACTGTTTCTCAACTGATGCACAAAGCAGATGTTCCTTTTTAAAGAGAATGCTCAGTCAATCTGGAATTAGTTACTATCTTTCAGAAAGCAATTGGAGCCACAAAATTATGCTTACAAATAAAAACTTCAAAAAAATTATTTGCAACATTAGCTTCTGGCAAGAAAATTTAGCTGAGCAAACCCTTCAAGCAAAAACTGTAAGACAGTCTACTACAGGTTGGGACTGCACCCAGTCCTTGTTAAGTGCTCCAATTTCTCTCAAGATTTAGATCAGCTGTGTTGGGAACCTGGAGAACAAAATTTGAATTGAGCCATAAAAAAAAAATAGAGATAATGTAGTGGGCCTTGCAGGGGAAAGGGSTTAGGTAAATGTTACCCAGGCATTAATCTTCAGCTCTGCCTSATTGCTCTGCATCCACATAGCATTTGCAGTGATCAAAAATTAACAACTTCTGATGAATGTTTGGTGGYGCTTACAGAATCAACTTAGGGACACTTTCTGTTCTCAGCCTGCCATTGTAGTGGGTTCATCTTAACCATCTCCACTTGGAGGTTCAGCTGAGAGACCAAGCATGTCATAAGAAAAGTTTTCTTTTGAAATTTACTTCACTTCAWTTTGAAACACTTCTCTAACTTGAAGGCTTACAAGTCTCCTAACTTACTCCCCAGAACCTTGTCCATGAAAGACAGCTACACCCTCTACCCAAATCTCTGTGAAACTCACATTCTGTCCTATCCTGCCCAGCCTGTACGAATTTCAGAGTACGTTGAAATCAAGTAGCGTATCAGTAACAAATCTCAAAATATTGCATTTCCTGAGGCATGAGGTAGTCCCATGGCAGTCATGGAATGGGAGGTACCTCTGACTAGACGGGTCCTGTGATGAGCAGCAGAGCCCCCATATGCCTTCTCACGGTGCTTTTTGGAGGTGGATTCCTGCAAACTGGCACTTTTCCTGCTGCCTCTGCTGCTGCTGCAGGTGCTTAAGTGTCCAGATGCATCCAAGATGAGATCAGAGGTTAGGCTGATTGCCTGTGTCTGGAAAATTGGGCTGTGGAGTGGGAAGGTTGGCAGTGGTGCAAACTCAGGAGAGGGAGGAGTAACATGGAGGAGGCAAGGCGTGGAAATCATCTGTGTAGATCACACGCGCTGTATGTGAGACCATAGGTCTGCAGAAGTGCGCTTTGGGTGCGGTGCCACCTTCACGTCAGCCTGCATCYCTACCTGCCCTCTGGTGGGGGACTTGCATAAAGAGATCTCTGCATAGCTTCCCTGGGGAGATAAAACCCCGTGGATGCTAAGACCAGAGCTGATCAGAGATGCCAGCACGTAAGGCAGATTTCTGGGGTCTCAGCTGGCTAGGAGGGATCCTGAGTCAGCTGGTGTATGTACACAGGGCCCGCCAGGCATTCCATGAGACTGATACTGGAGATGAGTGAGAAATTTGAGAACGCACGTCTGACATCCTGAACTGCCTATCATCGCCATATGTTACCTTGGGTCAGGGTTGGGTTTTGAGTAGAGGGACTCTGAATACTTGTCATTCATGTTGCCAGCTGCCTGTGGCACCCTGCCCTAGTTTGCAGACAGCCTGTACACCACTTTCCCATCCATCCAGCAGAGTGGGATAAATCACAGTCCTTTGACAGTTCCATTCAACAAGCCCTAGAGATCGTTGCTGACCTCTCATAAAGCAGGTCTTGTAGAGCGACCAGTCACAGATTCAGATCTGGCATCTGAGTGGACAAAAAGACTCAGGGAAAAGAAGTTGGTGCCACTCCCAAGGGGAAGATGGAGATCAATTACTAGAAGAATCACTGCCACCAGAGAAGTCTTTATTTCCCAGGCTCCGGGAAACACTCTGGCCAGGTTGTGATGGAGATTGACTGCTACCCTCCTCATATTAATTTTTTCGGTTAAATGGTTTCTTCTGAATATGTGAATATAATTAGTGGAGTGTGTAAAGCCCCCAGGTTTGACCCYTGCTGGGCTCAATGCTTGCTTATGGTATAACTTTCTCAGGCATAACACAAATGTGTAATGGATTAAAGCTTTAATAGTATCCGTTCAGCAGTTGACTTAAGCAGGTGATGACAAGAGGGGCTGGTAATGCTGCTTTTGTTGGATGAAGGATATACTGGGCATGCTGCTTACATGTAACCCAATAGCACTATTCTCTTCCGAGTGGTCCTTGGTGGTAATTATTCCCCATCCTACTTCCTTTGTCCCCCTCCCCTGCCTTATTTGCCTCCAGAATGTCATTCTCCTGCTGCAGATGGGCAGGCACACACTTGAGGGCTTGCTTGCCCTCAATAAATACATTCCAGGCTTATATTCAGGGCCTTTGGCCTAGCTCTCCTCCTCTGTATGGAGGGCATAATTCCCATTCCCCAGGCAGAATAGACAAGGCATGGCCTCTTCACAGCCTTCTTAGCAGTCACCAGCAATGCTTCTCCAGGAAGTTAGAGATGGAGTACACAGAAGTTAACTCAGAACAGCAAGAAAGTACTGCTCCCTCATCTTCTGTTTATTTAGCCCGCAGGGAGATCTCCGTTTCCCATGTTCATAACCAAAAAGGTATTTGCTGCTTGTCATTTCCAGCCCCTTGAACACAGGGAGCTTGCTGCCCTTGAGAGCTGCAGCAGATCCRTTTTCATGCTGCAGAATAGTGTGCACAAGGCCTTATTCCCAGTGTAAATCCATCTCTTGTTATTGCTCAGCTTTCAGGCGCGAGCCTGTGGTTGTGTTTTCATTGGAAGGCCTGGTCAGCAGCAGCTCTGTGCGACACACGCAAGGAAAACCTGCTGTTACGTCTGCCAGTGAAACAGCAGAAGCCAGTGGGTTCCACGCAAACTGTTTCTAGTCTGTCTGAATCCAAACTTCTGTGTTATAAAGCAAAACTACTGTTCATATGCAAAGCCCATCAAGCATAGAAAAGCCCAGGATGCTGAGGATAGATCTCAATTCTTCATAGAATGGGGAAAATAACCCGTTATCAAATAGACCTGGCAGGTTTTAATAAAACAGCTTCAAACTTAGGATTGCTGTACGTTACCAGCAAAATAATCAAGCAATGAAAAGAAACATTCCAGCCTCCTCCTGGCACACAGGAGCTTTCCAGTATTTCACCCACTAATTATCTCATTCCTTGATCTGTGACAGATGAAAATTTAAGACTGTGTGCTCTAAATTGTCTCCCCTCTGTATAGTCATTTAGGTCTGAGTCTACCATCTGCTCTTCGGTTCAACTTACTTGCCGTGCCACAGATTGTACAGTATCACTAAAAATAAACCAGAGCAAGTGCTTCATTCATCCACACTCACTCTTCTTTTTGGTACATTCCCCATGAAACTGTCAATAGCTAGATAAGGGGTACTGTGTCCCTTCAAGTCCTTGAAGTATTAAATGCAAAACCTTTCCTCCCATCTTTGCTTCAGAAACAAAGGTTTGTTAATTTGGAGACTTAATCCAGATTTGTAAATCTTAATCCTCATGCCTCTAGAAGAGTAAACTAACCCAGAATTATCTGCCGTTAATAATAAAATAGTGATTTGTCTGTTTGCAGTGAAACTTTATGCTTTAACAAGTCAAGTTATCAATGGCGAGATGCAGTTCTACGCCAGGGCCAAACACTTCTACCAGGAGGTGCCAGCCACAGAAGAGGGCATGATGGGAGACTACATTGAACTCTCCAATACAGACATTGAGTCCTCCAGGAAATTTCTCAGGAAATTTGTTGGGGTGAGTCATCTAATCACAATCTTCTGAAAGAAACAGTGATCATGTGTCCTAAATGGCATACATTGTCCCCAGTCACATTTTAAATGGCACCATGTGTCATATTTCCTGTGCGTGAAGCTCAATCACAGGTCATAATTGCCTTTCACTGCGTTCAGTAACATATAATTTACATGCATTCTACTAGATCACACATAAAAAAGAATATAGATTTTGTCTGACCATATGTCATTATTAACCTGCTTTGCATTCTTTTCTTATGCTCTGAAGTTGCAAAGAGAATCGTGCGAATGATTCTTCTAATTTGGCCTTAGTAGAAGATTAGATGCCATCTTTGCCAGCTTCAGTGGGAGAATTCCCTATGCAAATTCCAGCAATACAGTTGGGAAAGCAGCTGAAACTAAATACCAAGTTTATGTTTTGCATATTTGCTAATACTTCAGAGAAGGCTGCAAGAAAAAACATCTTGCTCCCAGTATTGAGGAAATGCAGAATAAAGAGAAATCGGAGAAACCCACTAGGAGAATACTGATAAGATTATTGGTCATTTGCAGACAGATTTTTAAAGGTGTTTAAATGTTTATTTTAACCTGAGATAGAAAGTAAGTTTTTTAAAGCAGTACCAATAGCATTTTTGCACTTAGCTATCTGAAAATCCCATTCATGCCTAAACTCAGCTCTTGAAATGTGCAAATCAATGGGCAGTTCGGTCACTTTGAGCTACAGTTCCCCTTCCCAGGAAAAAAGCTCAACAAATTTATTAGATGCTAAAGAATCCACAAACCCTAGGGCTGCAGTAAACCAAGTTTTGTTCACAAAATGTTCTGTTCACAAAATGACTAGTTCCATATAGTGTTACCACAGATCTTTCATTATCTACTCAAATGTACAAATTTGGGGTAGCCAGATGAGCTTTTTTTAGCCTTAATGATCAGCTGTGGAAAAAAAAACTTGATAAGTTAATTAGATGTTGTATTAAAAAAAAAATAAGGCACAGTTTAAATGAATTGGGACGGAGAACAAGTGTGGCTTAACAACAGATAGAAGAAGGGAAACTGATGAAAAGTTTTCTGCACTTGATAGAGGTGTCTGGGGCAATGTGTCAGGAAAACACGATTAACTGAGTGAACATTTGCAATATTTCTATGAGTAGTCATTTGTATAAATACTAATGTAAAAAAAGCTTTGCAACATCTCAAGTTCATCATGAAGTTCAGTGAGGCAGCTGAAACAGATGACACTTTTACAGAGGATGAAATGTAATGCAGAAGACAAGAGCCAACTCAAGGCATATCTATCCCTTCAATTTTACTTAAGTTCTGTTTAAAGGACATTTGTGAAATTCAAGTGCCTGTGCTCAGGGGAAGATTTCACACTTCTAGACATGATATAGATTCTCCTTCCTGAATGGCAAGTTTATATCACAGTGTTACACTTACTCCTCTCCCAGACCCCAATAGAGGAGAAGTACAGTTTGCAGCAGAGTCCTCTCCAACTRAGAATTGGTCTGCAGCCATGGTCTGCTAGAAAGAGAAAATCAAACCTAATGCATGAGGTGTGATGGCAGCTACAAAATACTCCAGAGCAGAGTTCCTGTTCCTATTATCAGCCAAAGATAATCTTAATGGCCGGGATCAAGGGTAGATCAGGGGCAGAAAAAATGGGATCTGTGCATTTTGCAAGCTCTGACATCACTTGTTCAAGCCTGTCCTCTGTTCAGATGCAATCAGTTGGTTATGTTACTTACAGTTTAGTATTTATATATATATGAATATTTAGTATATACATTAGTATATATAGCATATATATAGCATATATATTAGTATATATGTTTAGTATACATAAATATTTATATATAAAATTTAGTATTTATATATAGTAACTTACAATTGCTATATATAGACAAAAGCTGTTTTTTTAAAGGCAAGAAGATTAACAAAATCAGAAAATAGGAATATTAGTTTTATTGGTTACAACTATAATTTAGATTTGAGATACCCGTTTCAGAGATAGGTTTATTCCTCAAAACTTTCTCTTCAGGCAAATTTAGTGTTCCTTAAAGAACTGTTGCCCTGTTCCACTCAAATTACTCCTCTTGAGTTAGTTTGGCTTGTGCGGAAATGCCACACAGTGACATTTCTCTCACATGACTGGTGCTGCATACCTCCATGTAAGGCATTTCTTAGCATGGCTGTTAGCACCACTATAAACTGAGCCTTGGATTTCTTTCCCCATTGGAGAATTTATCTAGCCCGGGCACACAGAGGAATTTCAGAAAGACACTGGAAAACTGAGGACTTCAGTTATATTTTAACTTGTTTCGCTTCTCAGGTGAGTCGAAGTGGGTTAGAAGTGTCACTGTGCTCAAGCAAATAGGTTTTATGTTGTGGGAGCAGATCTCAAACCAAAAGCAACATTCAAGTCAGAATCTGAGCCAGCAGTGCAATACAAACAAGCTGTAAGTTGTCCTACATACAGCCCATGCATGAAGGGTTATCAGCAGAACTAGATCAGTGACTATTTATGGCAGTGTGTTTATGGCTGTTAAAGCCTTGATGTCCATATAGACACTGTGTTTTCAAGTGCCTAATCCAGAGGTAGCCTGTAAAAAGGAAAGAAAGCAAGCAAGAAAAAGCTATTAACTTAGGAACAGCTGTGGGCTGCAGATGTGTGAAGTGCTACAAGAGGTAATTATCCTCAGAGCAGCCTTTCTGCCCTTTTCACTGGTCTGCACAGTTACTGCTGAATAAAAAGTATCTGGAGAACAATTTTGTCCCTGATCAGGAAGATGGGAGAGATTTTGTTTAAAAACTGCAGAAAAAGAAATGGAAAGAAAGCCTTTTAGTTGTGCTTTTTAGCTGTGTCTTGAGCTGTGATTTCTTTTTGCTCTTGCATMTCTACATTGTCTTCCCACCCTCGCAAGACCTGAAGTAATAGCATAAGGAATGTGTGTCACAGCTGTTTCATCCCCAAGGAACCTCTTCAGTGCCTTGTTCCATTTTTCATTAGAACTTCTGATTGTGTACATTCCTAGAYGATAGTGATACTTAGTAAAGTGAAGCAAATAATCTGAGGAGCAGTTAATTTTTTGAGCCTGCTCTAGCTTAAATTTTTCACTTAAACTGTTTTATTTTTAAATAAGAAATTTGATTTTCAACTCAATTAGGCTTTTAAGAAAGTGATTGCCTTCCAAAAAAAACGTTAATACCCTGTCAAAGCTCTGAGCACTCCCAAACTGAAAATAAATTATCTGACCATGTAATTATGTCAACATTTGCATTGCAAACAGGGTCATAGTGCTTCACAGGGCTTCTAGCCTGGTTACCGTCAGTGCAGTATGGATCAGGCTTCATCTCCCAAGACTGTCCCCTTTCCTGCTTCTTGATGGCAAATGGAAATTTGTCATCAGGTGTCTTTTCCATGGCGCATCACACCAGATGAATTCCTTCTCTTGAAGGAAGTACCCTAGCTACGCCTTCCCTGAACACAGATATCCGAGACAAAGTAGTTGCATTGGGGTTTGTCTAATTCTGTTAGCCTTTTGGATACATAATTCCAATTTTCTGACCACCTCTCCTAGGGCTTAATCACATGAGCCTAGGCTTGTATAGATCTGTCAGCAGACAATGTTGAGATCTTTGTAAAGATTCAAGACACAATTCCTTCTCCTTTCATGAATTCCTTGTTACAGCTTAGTCTATTCCTCAGTAAATGTCTCACTAATTCTGTAGCGCAGCCTGTGAATTAAGAATAACTTGTATTTTTTAGCTAACTACAAGCAGGTAATCTCCAGAGAGGATAGGCCTGAAGATTGCTATGGACACTTACACACACCAAGAGATTAATCTTTCTGGTGGCACAAATTGGGACCAGCAGCCCAGMGACCGGTGAGAGCCCTTGAGGTCCTTGTGCTCTTTCTACAGTTACTCGGTAACCGGATGCTCAGCCGGGCTATTCATAGTCATGTCATTGACAGTACTGTCCTTTGACCTTAATAATCTACTGAATTACCCACTGAAGCAAGGCCAAAAAACAGTGAGTTACATGATTTATGCTTGGTCATTATGGAGGGGGTCTCCTAATAAGCAGCAAAAGCTAAACTCTTCTTGGGCTTATTTCCTTTAGGAGCAGTGAAGCTGCAGCAGGAGGACTTTGGCCCTTAACTTTCATTTTAGCTTTCAGTTCCAGAGAACAGGGCAAAGGTGTTTACATTTGCCTTTAATATATTTGTTTAGCAGATAGCTTTGGCTAAGGGGACTCCAGGCCCACAGTCAATGACTGTGCAGCCTTAAAATTTGTTTTACAGAACAGTATCAGGCTCTTAAAAGCCTTTTTTATGGCTAGAATGGAAGCTTTAGGAATGAAATACTGCTTTCATTATAAAGCCCCTTTTCCAGTGACTCGTTATTTTCTCACAGGCRTACCCTTTGTGACACAGTTTTTCATGTCTGATCTCAGGCCAGAGATGATATGCAGAAAGAAAAAAGAAAAAAGAGAATTATTAAATAAAATCTACTCAATCATCATCTTTTTCTCCAGATCTAAAAAAAAAAAAAAATCCATATATGCTTGAGTCTAAACTTCTTGGCTGTTGTAAGTTACCTACCTCTCTAAGATCTTTGTTCAAAAACAGCTTGTTTTGAAAAGTGAACTCAAATCTCAAGGACAATCTATATCTGTAGTGGTGTCTGTGAGCACCTTGGAAGTTTTATACTGCTGGTGTTAATTCTTGCATGCAGTACACAGTATGTGCTCATTTTTAAGTCTTCACTGGCTTAGAATGAGACTTATCTATGCAGTTAGATATGAAGTTGCTCGACTGATGATCCTGCAAGGACTTTATAAAGATTAGGTGATCTTCTGAAATGGCTATTAGCTTGTGAAAAGGTTATGCTTCTTCTTATACAAAGCTAAAATTTACTGTATAGCAATGGAAACAGGAATCTAATGAAGAAATTCCCTCAAGAGCAACCTTTATGTTTTAGTGGTCTGTAGTATTGCATGACTAGGGTTCCCATCACTCTTAGTATGTAAGAAAATGTAGGTCTCCCTTTCTCTAAGAAGAGAAAGCTGAGTCCCAAACTGCAATGAGTCTCCCAAGCAAAGGARTGCAGTTGTGAGGAATATGGCTCCTTCATTAGTTGTAGGTTTTTGGTTTTTGAGTTTTTTTTAAGTGTTTCTCAGGAACAAAACTGTACCAGCTAAATTCTTCATGTCTCTACCTAGACATTCACAGATTCACAGAATATTTAAGGTTGGAAGGGACCTCTACAGATCATCTAGTCCAACCTTCCTGCTCAAGCAGGCACACCTACAGCATGTGGCACAGGGTGGCATCCAGGTGGGTTTTGAAGACCTCCAGAGTAGGAGACTCCACAACCTCCCTGGGCGGCCTGTTCCACTGCTCTGTCACCCTMACAGTAAAGAAGTTGCTCCTCACCTGGAGACGGAACTTCTTRTGYTTCAGCTTGTGGCCATTACCCCTCGTCCTRTCGCTGGCCACCAGTGAGAACAGCYTGTCCCCTTCCTCCCTGCATTCTCCCTTCCTGAACTTATACATATTAATCMTATCCCCTCTGAGCCGTCTCTTCTCCAGAGAAAACAGGCCCAGCTCACTCAGCCTCTCTTCATACGAGAGGTGTTCCATTCCCTTAATCATCCTGGTTGCCCTTCTCTGGACCCTCTCSAGAAGCTCCACRTCCCTCYTATACTGGGGTGCCCAGAACTGCACACAGTACTCCAGGTGCGGCCTCACCAGAGCTGAGTAGAGGGGCAGAATCACCTCCCTCGACCTGCTGGCAACAAGGGAGGTGATTACTACAGAGAGAGAAATTGAGAGCCATTTGAAGTTGGTGCAATTTGAACAGGACCCTTCTTTTCTGTGTAAAAACAAGAAACTATTTAAAGTGAAGGCTCTGTAAAGGATGCAGGGAGCTCCTTTCTGGCACATATCTGAGCCACAAATAATGGCTCACTGATAATCTGAACAGATCATTTAGGTCTGTTAATAATAAAATTTGCAGTTTTACAGACCGAGAGCAATAGAATTCTGTGCATGACCTTGCACATGAAGCAGGAAAGGACTGACACATCAGGATGTTTATGTGCAGATAAATATATGTGTCTTTGGTTGAGTTACACATTCAGAGCCTGCAGCAAAGGCTGCAGAATTAGGCATCAAATGAGCAGTGGCTGCTGGATACCTGGGGTGGTGAGGATGAAAGTGGGGATGCTGGGGAGGGGAGCTTGGTGCAGACAGCCTTGGCTGATAGGAGTGGGGCAGAGAGGGAATCCAGCTGGAGAACTAGGGGAGATCTGTTTTCACTCCTTCCTCCTGTTGTTTTGGGTGCTCAGTGTGTGGTTCTGTAGGACATTAGGCTTTGCTTTCAGYTAGGGGGAGGTGAAGTTGGAGGAAAAATGAACCAAGACATTTATCTGAGAATATAGCATTCAACTCTGCTCACTCACAGGTTCTCAAAAGCTGCTTTTTATTTCTGTCCCACATTGTGGTGTCTTGCGCAGAAACAGGAGATAAGACCCTAGATTCTGTAGACTAAAATCCATATCTGGTAAAGTTGCTRTGCATCTTTCAGGTGGTATTTTTCAGGTTTCAAATGATTTTCTTGTATTCCACAGGGGGTAGGGAAAGCCGGCACCCACCGCGCCCTGGACTGCGGCTCTGGCATAGGTCGGGTCAGCAAGCATGTCCTGTTACCAATTTTCAAGAGCGTGGAGCTGGTGGATATGATGGAGAATTTCCTGGCTGAGGTCCCGAACTACCTCCAGGGCAAGGAGGACAGAATAGAGATGTATTATTGCAAAAGCCTTCAGGAATTCACTCCAGCCCCACAAAGATATGATGTCATCTGGATTCAGTGGGTTTCAGGTTAGTTCAGCATGATTCCTCCAGCCAGGCCTCTCAGAAAGCTGTATATAGCCTGTGCTAAAAATTATGCTAAAAGAATGGTGCAGCTATAAAAGAAGGTTCTCAAATGTTTGGAAAAGTCAGACTGAACATTGACCAGTGTTGGGGACATGGGGACACGAGGCTTGCCTTGCCCTGGTTCAGTTCCAGTTACTGGTCCCACAGCAGCCCTCCACTGCCAGCACAAGCAATTGGGAGAAAAAAAAATAAATAAATAAGGAGAGATTGGAAACTGCTACACTCCTGCAGCCCTACAGTGGAGTCAGGGTGGGATCACAGTTTATATCTCTTTGAACTTGTCAGAKAAACCCATTAGCCCTGGAACAGCCCTACTTCCTTTTAATCTTCCAAGAAATCTTTCAGAGTCCTGCTAAGTCCCATGCCCAGTGGATACTGATGAGTTTGCTTTCATATAGTGTGTGAGGCAGGAGGGAATGTCACTGTAGAGTAGCTTGCATGCAAGGTGCAGTTCAGGGGTCAGCTTTTTATCTAGCTTTTCTGGAGGAGGRATCTTCCTCAGCAAGCTAATGATGTGGTACACAGGTATGCTGGGTTAGCCCCATCTGTCAACACCTCTRCATGTTCCATGTTGAGGGAGAAAGACTGTAGCACTGGGGCAGCAGCGGTGTGTCAGGCTCAAGCTTGGCTATGAGGATATACAGCATGTGGGTGAGAGTTGTCTGAATCTTGGAGGTTCTCGGGCAACRTTTTGCCCACCAGTTTTCAAGAGGAGTTAGGCACTGCAGCCAGCCAAGGGGGTATCCTGAGTGATTTCTCATCATGCAGTCTCATGGGGAGAAAAAGCTTTTCTGAGACATCTGTATACCCTCTACAGATTGGGTAGCCCGAGAGTTTGGACAGAGGCAAGGGCAGGTGGTTGGGTTGCTTTGCTCACAAGATTGGTACTGCCTTCATTTAAGGATTAGCTTCTTTTGGCTTCTTACAGAAAACCTCTTTCTACCCAGACTTCACCACCTTTACACCACAGCATGACATTCCTTGTGATGGTACCCATAAAGGTCCTGTAGCAGTCACCAGCACATCACATACTCCTTGCACGCTGAATTCCTTTAGCTGAGTGACTCTTTAGGTCCTTACTCACTGTCAGGGAGTGTTCCTCCCTCTTGCAGTTTTTCTGAGTCTGATAATTATCCTGGCTTGGGAATATTTCAGGAAACCTTCTGGAAAGAGGCCTAGTAAAGTCACCAATATCTGTAAATCAGATCTTACAAGTTCACTGATGTTTATCAAATAGGTGCCCCTATTTATGTCCCACAGCACCTCTTCGTATTACAAATGTCTGCTTCCTACCCTGCAAGCAACCCCAGCGAATGCACCTCAGTATTAAATGCGTCAGCCTGGCAGTCAGATAGTGCGGGTTATGTTCTTGGCTCCATCATTTTTATTTTATTCCTTCCTGCATGCAATGTGCTATAAAGTCCTAAGGGCATGGAGTTGTCCTACACCTGTAGAAAAGGAGAAAGGAAGGTGACCCGAGAAGCCATTTTTCTATTCTCCTGTTGCAGTCAGGCAAAATGACCATTTCTGACAGATGTTTGTCCAAGCTGTTCTTTAAAACTTTCACTGCTAGAAATGTCATAATCCTCTTCTAGAAGTCCCGTGACAGTGCCTAACTGCCCATCCAGAAAGAACATTATCTCCTAATCTTTCTGCCTAATCTTTTAACACAGACATGGCTCTGCATCTCTTTCCTCCCTTCGCCAATCAGTCTCAATGCAATATTCAGACTTGTACACCCCTTTTGAATGGTTGAAATATGTCAACAAACTCAACACATTGCTGGAGTGGCAGCAGGCCCAACTGGCAGGTAGCAACTTGCTGAGCTCTCATTTTGTTGGGAAATAAGGCTAACAGCTARGTTAAGAGAATATTAAGCTCCAAATGAGGTGTTCAAATGCTTCAGTTAAGCTTCCYCATGCGGTCTGAATTTGTCACATGTACATATATGAACCCATGCTGTTACTCTATGAAAAAAATAAAATGAAAGCTTACATTTCATATTGAAATTATCATTTTCCTTCAACTTGAAAGCTATTCAGTTTTAGGTTTTAGGGCTTTTTATTCTTCTTTTTTGAGGGGGGAGAGGGTGAGTTAAAAAAAAATCTGTGTCAAAATGTGGTACGACTTCCATTTATGAAAGTTCAAATCTTCCATCAAGAAAACTAAATATTTTGACTACAAAATATAATCATTTTTTTCAAGATTTTCATTGAGTTTCTGACCAGCTGTCATTGTTAATTCATTTAAAATGGGTTTTGCATGTGAGAGTTCTCAATTTGCTCTTCTCTGATCCCTGCAATACTGATCTCAATATAACCAAAGTATTAATCCATGAGAGAGAAGYATACAAAACAAAGACATTTTAAAATTTAAAATATCATTTTTTCAACATATGTGGTAGATGTAGATATCACAAGTGTATGGTGTAATATAAAGAGTTTATTTGGCAGTTTGGAAGGTCTTGCTTTCCTCACTGGATCTTTAATGGAAAGCTTTTGTGATGGGGACACAATGTTACAYGGAGATTTCTAAGTCTGCAATGCTAAAATCCAGAAGGAACTATTAGATTATCTCATTTGACCTACTCAGTGTCACAGGCTGTTATATTTCATTCATTTACACTCATCCTAAGCCATCCTAAGTTTGTGTTCAGTTAAAACGTATCTCAAGAAAGTCAACCACACTTGATTTGAGGACTTCAAGAGGTGGTAAATCCACCACTTCTGTTGGTAGTTTCCAATGGGTAATTACTTACACTGTTAAACAGTTGTCACTTATTTCCAATTTGAATTTGTTTGGCGCCAGCTTCCTGCCACTGATTCTTATTATGACTTTAACCACCAGATTAAAGAACCCTTCAGCACCCAGTATTTTCTCCACTATTCCCATTGACTTTTGTCCACATCTGCTGCTGTTGCTAATATGGATTCTAAATATTGATTTGAGTTTGCAGCTGTTGATCTCACTGATATGTCCTGGATTTCATGATGAAGTCTGGCAGGAGTATAATTTCCAAAAAGTAAGATATAGAGAAGCAGATCAAGGCATCAGTCTCATGTTTAATGAGAGAGTCCCTTCAAAAGGCTAACAGTGATCTGTTTTGCATCTTTTCATCTGTAGGATATCTGACAGATAAAGATCTCCTGAAGTTTCTCATCCGGTGCCAGAATGGCTTGAAGAATAACGGTGTTATCATTCTCAAGGACAATGTAGCCAGGGAGGGCTGTGTCCTGGATTGCCTGGATAGCAGCGTGATCCGAGACCTCAACATCCTCCGCAGTCTCATCGAAATGAGTGGACTCACCATCCTACGAGAGGAGAGGCAGGAGGGATTCCCCGAACAGTGTGTCCCCGTCTGGACTTTGGCCATGCAGAAAGACCCCAGCCATTCCTGATGGCATCCAATGACTGCCGAGACTGGAATAGGGATCAGCCACCGGACTGTGAAGAAGAAAGGGGAAAGAAAAGCATCTACGAGAATCCTACTAACCAAATACTGTTGCTGTTACAGTTCTAAGGGATYGACTTCTGAAGGATCAGGAAATAATTATATTTGATCCAGCTTCAATGAGGGACTATCCTGCTTCTAAACCCTTGTCTGCTTCATCGTTCTCTCCACTTTTAAAGGCCTTTTTAATAGCTCATCATTAGATTTTTCTTTCATTAGGGAGTCTGTGACAATGCCCATCTAATTAAAGTAATTTGGTCTGATGTTTGTGAGGTGGCTGGTACCTTTCCGAGGGGTTAGCAAATAAGCCTGTTTCTAGTATGTCACTAAGGCTTCTTGGAAATGAAGAAGGATATGATCTTCTGGAAAACCTAGCCCAAATTTCAACTATCATCCATATCATACTTTAAAATATTTAAAACAAAAACATAAGAAAAGTGTTATCTGTTTGTTGCCATCAATGGTGCAGTTTGTTTATTTGTGGCATTGCTGTGAGTCTGGACAATAAGAAAACTTGGCTAATTTTCCTGTCTTTTTTAGGAACCACTTTATCTTCCAGATATTTCTGCTACAGAGCAGTAGTGGTGCACAAGGGTTTGCACATACTGGGGAAAAGAAATAAGTGACAAATATATGCATGTTTGTATAGAAAATTTGTGAAAGATTGTTCCACAAATTATGTTCTGGAGAATATTTTTTTTTTCAAAATGTTCACAGTGGAAACCACATGAAAGTATCTCTTTATTATTCATACCACTGTAAATGTCTTTCTTTCCCACATTCAGAACAARTCTGGCACCATTTGCAGAGCTAATGGAATTTCATGGGGTGTTAATAGCAAGACTGTAAGAAGAACTAATACTGTATTGTATTAATTAACAACTGTACTAAACTGCAGAGAGTGTCAATGTAACCCAAAAACATCTAAGATTTATATTCAAACAGCAGCTGTATAAGCCTGGATTCAGCAGTACTAATACACAAACCATCTCCTTGAGGCTTACAGAAATTACACATTGGGCAGCTTCTTGCCCTCTTCACATGCACACAGCAAATGCTGTGGGAGGAAAGACATTCCTTTTGCAAAGCTTTTCAGAATTTGAAATTCTCCTTTATTTTGAAAGAGGACAAAAAAGAGTGAGAGGAAAGTTTCAAGCACGTGACCACAAACGAATTCAAAGGAGATTAAATATTTTATCTGGGCAAAATCAAATGTTTCTTTTGACTCTGACTTTTAGAAACATTTTCATTTAAAACAATTGTTACTATAATGCAGTGAAAACTAAATTAACAGTCATTTCTTGAAAATTTAAAAAAATGAATGATAAAGTTAGAATGGACTGTTTCAATTCTGCCAGAACGTATACCTTGCTTTATTCTTCTAAAATGCAGCTCTGGCAAAACTTAACTGGCTTTGCAAAATGTTGCATTATGCCATACTTCCATGTTCTGATGGAAGAGGGTTTCCACATGGCTGTGTGCATGACTCTGTGTGTCAGATACTGTCATCTGTGTTAGATCAAACCACATAGAAGTCTGAAGACAACAAGATCACGGAACCTCTCTGCTGTATTGTAGTGCTCTTTAACATCATTTGATAATGAATCTCCAGTTATGTGTTAATTGAGTAACTCTTTTCTCTTGCAATATGGTCACATATGTTGAGAATTTCCAGTTTATGGCAGGTGCATCTTCAGRGATATTCAGACCACCTCAGAGCTGAACTGGCCTGGAGTAAGAAAATATCCCCTCTCTCCAGTGGCTGAGAGTGGGAATGAAAGTGCATCCTTGTTCCAGTGAGCCTGACATCTTCGCTGCTAGTGTCAGACAGAAATGCAGAATGATCTGATGAGCTGTGAATGTCAGAACCGTGAGTGCGCATGGATTTGGATAACCAAACTCCTATTAGAAATCAAAGTCCTCGTCCAGAGGTAGAATATTAATGATAACAATATATACAAATCAGTGTGCCATCTGACAAAGGCTGTCAGTAATTCCATGCAGCGCCCTGAGCGCCTTTATGCCATTCTCCTGTTTTTTCCATTCTCTTAATCCGGGCTCCCCAGAGCATTTATAATGGTGAATCAGACAGTAGGACTGTCCAGAGGAACCTGACTGTTATGGGTGATTAAAACCAGTTGTGTTGCATCCCATTCCTCTTCTCTTCCTTTGATGCTTCTTCCAACTTGCCAAGGAAACCCCTCCTCCACTTGCCAAAAATGATTTGTTCCCTGTGGACATCCCCACATCTCACTGAAGGAAAGCAGACTACCTTTGATTTTTAGAGGAGCCAATGCTGTTTTTCTGAGAGCAATAACAACACGCTGTATTTCAAACATGCAGGTTAATACCTGTATCTTTAAATTGATGTCAAAGAGCCTCCCTAATAGCTTTGCACCTACCAAAGCTCACACTCTCATTATCATTATACATCCACTTTCCATCTCCAGACTTGAAGTATGTGTTATCATTGTATTCTGGACAAGGAAACTGAGGCACGGAAGGGTGATGTGGGCTGAATTACAGTTTTATCTAAGTGGGAGCTCTGAATGATTAACATCTCTACAAAATAGGCCGCTACAGGAACAACTGTGGAGTTTTTTGCAGGCAGACATAAGCTTTTTCTGCCTATGTTTGGAGCAGATTGAAACAACGTGGTTGTGATTAGCGTGCTGATTAGCCCAACCCGGTATATCCTGCACAGAGCAAGCTCTGAACGTTGCATGCATGGACATACCCAGCTTCTGCTCATTTGAGAGCATGCACAGAACAACGTGGAGTTCACCTGCCAGGAAGGCTGCAGACCTCCCATTCAGCAAGAGAACCAGTTCAGCCAGTGGCTTATGAAAGGTGTCCTAGCACATCATTGCTGTGATCTGAACTGCCTGGCTTCGGCTGCATCTTCTCAACAGAAAGGATTTTAGGAACTCTGTGAACATCTTTCCTTGATTGTCTTCTCAGGTAGACAGATGCAGTTGCCTACCATCCAGCATCTCAGCATCAGGGTATATTGTAGCATTCAGTACATGATCCTCTCCACTCCCTCGTCAGGTAGGGAAGGACTATTTTACTTCATTGCATATATGAGATGATCAGAAAGCAGAGTTAGATTCATCACATTTTACCTCAGATGTTTGGTCTAAGCTGGTTTTACAATGGCTTTATACCCAGTAAGACAAGGCTGGCTCCTCTGCAAGGCCTTGCAATCTGTCCAGGACTGGTGAACAAATCTGGCACTAGGAAGCCCCTCTCTTCCTCTGCCAGGTGAGTCAGGCTTCAGCTGGGACCAGGTACCTGGGGTTAGTGAGCCACATCTCACCTTTGGGGAGAGAGGTTTTACACTTGAGAACAGGGAACAGAGCCCAGTTCTACTTAGTCGCAGCTGTGTGCTCATACTGCTGAGCCTTTCCTTCTCTTATTTGTGCAAACTGAGCGGGTTTGGTTTTCCAGCATGGTAAACAAAGATTTAACTACTTCCCCTCTCTTCCCAAATAACTTTCCCTGAAATGAAAACGGTAAACAGAGCCCTGACTCTCAAGAAATCATTTTGATTTGTGTTATTTCTGTAACCAATCCTCTGCAGGAAGACAATTTTCTGTTAGAAAACAACCCAAGGGAGGAATACCTTAACAGTAACACTGCAAGCAATCTCATACCATTCTCTGCTAGAATCTGCCTCAGCAAGGTGGATGCCCACCCCCGGATGGGTTTATAGGAAGGACAGGGTAGGGACAGCTGGGACAGGGTAGGGACAGCAGAATGTGCTGCAGAGCTCCAGCTTCGTGCCTGGCTGGTCGGGTAGGAGTGGACAGTCACTRGTCAGCAGCATCTGCCAAGCGGGATCAGGAGCCAGAAAGAAGCTGTGGCCTCATGCTGGGCACATGAGAGCTGTTACTGCCGTGACTGGAGAAGAGAGAAATGCTCAACATAGAAAACAGGGAACTTGACAGTTTAATGTATTTTCATCCTCAAACTCTCCATCACGATACTGGCTTTCACATAATGACATTGTAGGAAATTATACTTTTGCATTTGTAGTTAACGTCCCTTAAGGCTTAGCTCTACCATGAAGGCTAGAAAGCTGTTCTTGTGGAATGAGAGCTCTTGCATAATCAGAGGGTAGAGAAATGGGTTTAACTTGCTGTGCAGAGAAAAGGTGAGGAAAATGCAGATGTGTTCCCTCCCTCTGTCCTACAGGAATGAGTGCAGTGCTTACAAATACAGACAACATTGCTGTTACAAAATTATGTACRGGAACACAACACCAGAAATCAAAAATCAAGACAGAGAAGGAGGCAGTTTCATAGAAAGGAGAAAAACGGGGATTGTGCTACTCATTCTGAATGCAGAATGGCAAGAAAATTGCCCTCTACCCTACAAGCTAGGGTAGGGTATGTGTTGAAATGGTGCTTTCTTGTGTCTTTACTCAAAGTCAGGCCTGAAAACACAAACCAGCCTGCAGCATTTCCATTCATAGGTCCCAAAGGATTTGCTGTGCAGAGAGAAGCACCCACTAATCCCTGCTGTAGAAGAGGAAACAACAGTCCAGAGCATCGTATCGCTGAATATCCAAGTTGGGATCACACCTTAATCAATCCCATCTCTGGACAAAGCTGCCGCTTCCCTGTCTGCCAGCTGTGAGTACAACAGGTCACTTTTTGCACAAGCTGTTCTGGGACTTGGTCTCCTTTGGCATGCCCTGCTCCTTTCCCTCACAAGGCAGCTGAGAATGGCAGCAGGCAACCAGCCCTCTGCCAGAGCCTCACGGCGAGGCAGAGCAGAGCTGCAAGGAGAGTGTCTTGGTGTGGTAGGACGAGAGTTCCAGCCAGGAGAGCTGAGGTGAAAATCCAGCACAAATCCATATGAGACACCCTTGTAGCTCAAGACATCCATCAGCTAATCCTCTCTTTGGCAGTCTCCCCACTTACCCATTCCATCAAAGCAGCTTGGATTACAGCGGCTGCTGTCTTAATGAGTGAGACTCCAAAGAAAGCTGGTTTCTCCAGGACAAAAATAAAGCACTTTGCACTCTCTGGGTCACCTTGCCTTTTAGGAGAACCAGGCGCTTAACAAACTGCTATTGAGTCTTAGCAGAGAGGTAAGTACTAACCCCAGGAAGCTGCGCATGCTGAGAAAGTGGGGCTTAGCGAAGCTGAGTACTGCGCCCCGTGTCCTAGATCAGAACTGGGTACAGCATCTGCATGTCCCGACTCCTGTTTTGGGGGGCAGATTGTGAGGCTGGCTGTAGCGGCCACTCCGGTGGTGTTCTTTGGCACAGGGAAGGTGCTAACTCCCATTTCCTGGCCACGCTCCAATCTGGCTGACTATATTCTTGCTTTCTTATTTTTCTGCCCCACTTCACCTATCAGTTCTGACTGCGTAGCCCATTTGCTGATTCCCCAAATCACTTGCTGATGTTAACTGCAGAATGGGCCCTCTTTTATCTTACATGTCACTGCATTGCATAAATAAAGGATCTCAGGTTGTAAGATTACTTACCATAGGGTTCCCTGTTGTGGAGAAGCACATTTGCAAGATGTGTTACAGATTTCCCCCCTTTCCAATAGAATAATGGCTTCCTCAAGAAGGCTGGCAGAGTAGGGTGGTCTCATGCTATGGCAGAGCTGAAACAGAGAGGGTTTTCCAGTTCCTCGTTTTCTGTTGCTGCTATTTCTCCCATAACTATTGGAATAAACTGTCCATGTCCCTCTAATCAAAGAAACGTGAAGTTAGCGAGAGGCCCCAAATACATTTCCTGGCAATGAGACAAAAGTAAGTCTACTGAGAAGTTTATGCAAAGAGAATATTTCCAGTATATACAGTTCTGTCTTGTGCTCAGATGCCCATACCAAAGCAATTACTGTAAGGAAGATGCTGGCTGGCTGGAAGAACCTGTTCATTCTGGGTCTGTAATGGAGTYTGTGAGGAGTTCAGCTTCCTGATGTGGAAGAAGGTAAGTGTGTGTGAGGAAGGGAGGCTGGGACATGTTTATTTGGGAGGGCAACCTTTCTGGGCCGGGAGCCTACGTTTTAATTTATTTGGTGGTCCAGGGAAATTCATCACATCACATTTCTCCAGCTCCTATTTCCACTGAGGCAATTACATCACCCTGGAGTCTTAGCTGGCTAACAGAGATGCAGCTGTATAAAGGCTGCTGGTTTCATGATGGCAATGATGCAGCTTGTCCCTAAGAAAAAGTTACCACTGAAGAGGTAGAAGTCTGGGTCCAGCCAGGGAAATGCAGCTTCAAAGCCAGCTAGCAGCTTAGCTCATGGCTGTTTATTTGTCCCATGGCTGCCTTGACCCCACCTTTGAGCTCCTCACATCAGATCCAGACACAAATATCATCTCTATGTTCTTGTGAGCACAGAGGCTGCTCCTTCTGGGTTACTAGCAGAAATGCCCAGGGCAGGTACCAGGGCTTTCCAAGTGATAACTCCAATGGTCTGAGAAGCATTTTGGTGGTCTCAAGTCTCAGGGCCTTTCAGCAACTTGCCAGCAATGTGCTTTGCAGAACAAGGATGTGGAGCCAAGACCTGCAGGAGCTGGGACAAGGACTGGAGCAAACTAAAGTCCTGAGAGTGGAGGGAAGTAGAAGGGGAGAGCCCCAGAGAGGATTTCCCACCTGGAGAGTCAGTGGCTCTGGAGTGGGAGACAGTGGCACCCCACAAAGCAGGGAGCACAGTTGCTTCTCCGCTCTGCTTTTGGACTGGCGTGCTACATGTGGCCACAACTGCTGAGCATCCCCTGCCCGTGTTCCTGCTGTTGGGTGTCCTCCCAGCCACTAGCAGGAACACAGCAGAAAGCTCCGTGCCTCCTGGGCCAGAGCCCTCGCCACAGGAGGCCTGTTACTAGACTCTCAGCATGCGAGGAAATGTTGGAATATTTACTCCTGAAGTCTCACAGCTTCACTGGGAAGTGTGTGTGTGTGTGTGTGTGTGTGTGTGTGTGTGTGTGTGTACATTACCCTTTTTTACTCACAGTGGTACTAAAACGGTGAGGAGAATCACCTTACAGGCAGAGAGCAAGGCAGCATCGATGCCAGAGAGAAAACTGGAGGTTCCCTTGGTCTCACTGTGGTCCCCTCCAGACCCTGCTCTCTCCTTGGGGTAATGATGAGTCTGCTTCTGAACCCCATGTCTCATGTTTCTAGCCTATCTTTACACCAAAAATCTTTATAGCCATTTAAAACTGACACAATTGATTTTGATAAAATACATCTCTAAGCTCTTGCAGCCAGGGATTCCGTTTTCAAAAGCTGAACTCTTCCTTCTGCAACACAAAACAGGCAAGCTCTCAGAGAGTTAATAAATCCATGAATGCCCTTAAAAAGAAGAATCGGGAGGATATTTAGACATTTTTAGGCAGAGGCTTTTCTTTTCTTTTCTTTTCTTTTCTTTTCTTTTCTTTTCTTTTCTTTTCTTTTCTTTTCTTTTCTTTTCTTTTCTTTTCTTTTCTTTTCTTTTCNTTTTCTTTTCTTTTCTTTTCTTTTCTTTTCTTTTCTTTTCTTTTCTTTTCTTTTCTTTTCTTTTCTTTTCTTTTCTTTTCTTTTCTTTTCTTTTCATGCAGCCTCCTTGGTAACCAGTTAAAACAAATTCCTCTAGACTGTAAACTAGAGATAATGGAGTTCGCCTTTAATCTCTGTCCACTGCAGATCAAGTTACCTCTTAGAAATTACTTATCCTGGCCAAGCAAATGAATTGGAATTGATGTTCTTAATTGTTTTCTAAATTGCTGTTCCCTACTCCCTTCCTCCCCTTCTCTCCACACAGCTGTTTTGCATCAGAGTCTAGTCTAATGGGTACTGTCACTCACATGAGGGGGTGAAGTCATGTGGTCATAAAAGAGAAAGATTGGGGGGAAGAGAGGGAAATACCACCCAGTGCATTATCTGGCTGTGACACACACACACATTGAATAGAAATAATTCCTCCTGGGGGCTGATTCCCAACAATGGGCACAATTCTGTCTTGGGCTAGAGAAATGTGGAGATTTACTCCTTCCTCTGATACTTTTTTTCCTTCCCTTAAAAAGAAGGAATATGGTTAGAGCACTAGTTTGGGACAAAGGAAACCTAAGTTGAAACTGCTGATTCTGCTGCAACCTCCTTTGTCTGGTCTCAGTCAAATCGTCTTGTTTATGCTTTAGTGCCGTTATTTATAATTCATAAATAGCAAATTCTTTATCCTCAGGGCAACTCTGGTCTTTCATTAGCTGAGCTGTATCTTACAAAACAACATAACCTGCTCTCAGTCTCCAAAAAGTCCTTCAGCACTCCCTATGTTTACACACAGGAGTCTCCAGCTTCCTTAGAACTTGAACTGCAAAGCCTTTGGGCTCTGGAGGCATCAGGCCAGGGCTTAGCACCACAGTCTTGGCCTTCCATGTCCTCTAAAACTGAGATGGATTTCAAGTCTTAAGCAAGAGCCATCTCTGAAGGATATTTTGGTCATATAAAAAACATTCCTGCAGGTCAAATGTACATAAACAATTTAACCAACCTCCCTGCCCTAMCACTGTCTTCCCTCCACCCCTGTAAGTAGCTTATAATCCTGGCTTTGCTGCCAGCAGCTTTCCAAAACTTGGCTGTTCCTTTTTGGACCCCGTACTTAGAGCTTCCATTGACCAGCAACTGTTTTCTGCTCCTCTGGCCATTCAGAGTGGAACCTAGAAGTGCAGAGGTTATCCTCTTCCTAACCTTCCCCAGAAGGGCTCTCTCAACAAACAACAGTCTGCCCCTTATCCCCATTCCACTGAGGGAGACCAGGCAGATAGGGAAGCAGTGAGGAAAGCTAGAATCATAACCTTGGAGACGTTTCCCTCCTTTTCAGTAAGGAGAATATGGTCTTGCCTGGGCTTGCCACACCACTAAATTATCAGGAACTGTATCACTGGTGGCACCAGCAAAACTGCATGCATTCATTCTGCAAACAGGTATCCCATGGGAACTACGCATTCAGTGTTCTTCCCATTTGTAACGAGACTGGCTGGCCACTGGCTGGCCTGGTCTTATGGACACAGCTATTCTGTTTAAGCAGCCTTGTTTCTGAGGAAGTGTAGCGCAACTAGTTATGATTAATACTAACAGCACAACACAAACGCGCTTCCATGGAGCAGGGAAGTGGAAAGGCAAATCTCCCTGTAACAAACCCTAGGCTGAGGGAGTTTTGATGCTGTTATGGGAAATAAGGTGTGGGAATCCAGAGAGGATGGGATTTGCTTTGCTTTTCTGCAGCTAGTCATTTCTGTGACAGGTAGGGCCAAGAGTTACTCAATGTCCCAAAAGGACCTTAGATCTGCAAGTGCTTGGGGCTATGACTGTGATTTTCAAGAGCATGTATGTGAGCTAGGAGCACAGCTTCCAAGTCATGTCAGTCAGATACTCCTGACTGTGTGAATATGGGATCCATTTAGTCTAACTTCAGACGTCTAATAGTCAGGGTATCCAGTCTAAGAGAATTCTAGGAGATCTCTAAAAAGTCAGTGTAGCAACATAGACAATTAATGAGGATGATGCATCCTCCCAACACAAATGCTATGGTAGTTGCTTCCACTAACAGTCACGGAAGTGATCCCTTAATTTGATTCTGTGAAGTGATCSAGAATAGCAAAGACTTATTAATTAAAGGGACAAGTATAACTATGCCTTGCACCTCATTAACCCAAACTGGGTGGCAGTCACATGAATAGTCATGCCAGCAGGCCTTGCAGAAGGGTGACTTCTAGGAAGAAATGAGTATAAAGAAGAGATGGCTACATGGAGATATTGGTAGGCAGTAGTATCTTTGTCCTTCCCTCATGCATGGGCACTATGGTTCAGTCTGGGAGGGAAAGCAAACCAAAAGTGATTAGAGTAATGCGCAGGAAGGAACTCCGACCTCCTCTCCCCAGTCTTCTTTTATCACCAGAGGATTTTTCTAGCTGTCAGAGCTGTAAACCCAGCTCCTGTTCCTTTTGCTTCTTACCTGTTACCACTGAGGAAGAATCTTCAACCAGCATTTTGCTGAGGAGGTGCCAGGAAGAATGGAACCCAATATGCTCTTTTGTAGCCGTGTGTGCTAATAGCAGGAAGGAGGAAAGAAAGCATTTGTGTCAATGGAGCAAACAGATGTGACCCTCTGATTGTGCTACCTTTGCTGACAGTAGGTACTTGCTGTCTCCCTGAATAGCTCCATTCAAAGAAATGTAACTGCTTTGGAGCAAGGTTCTGCTTAGTGTTAATGAAGATGTCGGAATCTGGCCCATAGGGAATAATTGCATTGAGTAAGAAGGGGCTCTTTTATAGCCTCTTTCTTAGAACAAATTTGGAGGCCTACATTTGCAGCTGGTTCCTATCTCAAAACCAGGCCAAACCAGCCCCCCCTCCTTAGCAAAAGATTCAATCATGCCCAGACTTTTGGAAGCTCCTCTCCAGATCCAAACATTAGGGCTGAYCCAAAGTTGATAGACTCCCACTGACCTAAACAGAAGTTTGGACCAAGCCTTTGTGACTGCTGACACAAAGCAAAATACTTTGCACCAATTTTCCGGGGTCTCTTTGCCCATTTCTGCAGGAATACAATTCTCCTCCCCCTCTTTTTTTTTGCTTAGATTTTTTTTTCTCTTTAAGAGAGAAAGGACTGGCCTCAGGGAGGTATAAACTCCCTTCTTTTCCATCCCTGATTGAGTATCAAACTCCTCCACTGAGATTTCTCCATGGAGACATTGGGTTTTCCTGGCAGGCAGGGTTGCAAACTACTCAGCGGAATGTCTGCAGCTCTGCAGCTCCAGCGGAGCCAGGAGGCTGGGCATCCCAGCCAAGGGAAAYACTGCCGTCGTCCCAAGAACACTTTCATGGAGACTGAGGTGCATACTGGATTAGAGGCGGCTCTGCTGGGTTCTTGGGATTTTTTTGTTGGCTTCTTTTTCCCCCTTAAAAATCTGAAGTACGGGGAAGAGAAATCCACAGACACGAAATCTGGGGATCCTTATATTTGTTGCAAAATGTGGCTTGCTGATGGAGCCTTTTACTTCTGGTACTTCTGGCTTGTTCAACACACACGCACATACACACATACAGCGAATAACTTGGCAAGCTCATGTTTTCGTGGCACAGCACCAGGAAATGGGAGTTCCCTTCCCAACAGAGAAGATCAGGGCAATGAGGCAAAGGTGGGGAATCAGACCCAGCCTGAGTCTCAGCGGAGCTCTGGCCTGGACAGCTCTTATACAAATAATCTCCAGGAGCTCTGAACCCGTGCTTCATTGTGGACACAGACAGTGCTGTAGAAAAAACAGACTGAAATTGCTTCTCTTTCATGGCATCTGTAGTGTAAAAACCATTTTCATCCAAGACATTTGTGGTCGGAAAATCCTGACACCTCATAAATTATCTTAGAGGCGCAACAAAGCTTCAAAAAGATGAAACTCAATGCTGAGGTCAGCTTTTTTTTTTTTTTTTTTTTTTTCGCATCTTCTGCAGTGGAGTTGCTTTTTCAGTCTCAGGAAAACCACCACAAAAAGAGGCAGCAAGAAGAGAGAATATTTCTTGGCATGAAACCCTCAGTGCTCAAAGGAGCGAGGCGTCTTCTATTATTTATTTTTGGCCACCTCTGTGTTCACACATCATCAGAACATGATCTGACTGAGCAAGGGCAGCCTGATAGTGAGGTGGCTGCTGCAGTAAGGTGACAGTTCCACCAAAAGGCAAGGTAACGGCCCCTGCCTAGTGCTGGGGGCTGTGTGGCCTTTGCACCTTCCAAAATTGATGCATAGAGTTTTTTTAGGTGAGGGGGGCTCACCATTGGGGTAAAGAACTGCAAGACCACAGTAGACTTGAGTGCAGGTTTGCCGAGAGCGTGGAACAGTGTTCCAAGGAAAGGACTACRTATGTGGCTCATACCCAAAAGCAAGCAGCCGGCGTTTTTTAAAACTGCTGCCCTATTCCCCTTGACTACAAAAGCAAACCCACTGCTGGAGCTTTGTCTGCCTTGCTGCATGAGGCTAAGCAGACTGGCTAATCCTTCACACCTCCCCTTAGCTATTCCTAATCCGAGCAAGAATAGCTCTCTGGCAGTCTCCCCTGCTCCCTTCCAGGACWCTTCTTTTTTGCTATATAGAGGAGGACTTCTTTCTTCCAAACAGGGAAGACRATGGGGAAATGGGACCCTGATGGTAACGTCACATGCAAATTTTTATTAATGCAGAGAACTTTGCAGGTGCTCAGTCACCACATGTGGGAGTTGGACTGGTGACCAACTGTTCTTAGCAACACATTAAACCCTGCGTTGGTCAAAACGCTCCGCTCTACGTGATGCCTCACATGGCCCTTCCTCTCCCTCCTGACAGGATATACCATGTGTGTGCTATGATTTATAGCCTGGCCTCTTGCGCACAACCTGTCACATCCCTGGGGTTTGGGATGGTCTTGCATCCCTCCCTGCATGCAGGGTCATCTTCTCAGGGCTCTGGCCTAGCCAAAGCAGCTAGAGGGGCCACAGTCCTGTTGCTGCTTCTCTGCTGCCTTAGGTGACTCCTGCCATGCCCAAGCCTGGCCTGGCCCTGCAGTGTCCTGGTGCTGTGCTCCTGCCATGGGTGCACACACAGCTTGGGTAAGGGTGCCTGGAGCAGGCATGACCACGCTCTGACACTGTGCAAGGGGGACAGCACTTCTTTTCGGGTGGGGACAGTGTCCTCTGGGACAGATACTGGGTTTTAGGGTTGTTGTTTATTCCCATTACTGAGTGATCATCAAAGATGACTCCATTTTCATAGATATCACTGCCTGCTGTTTTTATGTGTCCTATTTTAGATAGTTAGATAGAAGTTAAAGAGTAAGGTATGAACTTCTTTCTATTGCTGGAGATGAGCAAAACTTTAAGGTTTAAAACTTTTCTCCACATGTTCAGCCTTCAGGGTCCCTAGCAGGATCTGACCTGCCTGCCCACTTAGTAAATCAATGGTTTCTAAGGCATGTAGAACTGACTTTATGGCAGCAAGATGCATTTCACTAGATTTATGTTATTAAACTGGAGGGGGGTAAGGGGGGGGCTTCCTTTTATTTGGGGCAGTCCTTGAGTTTTACAGGCTTGTTTGAGTAAGTAATTATTTTGGTAATGCTGGGGCCTCCTTTATTGAATCGTAAATGCATCCTGCACAGCTCTGGGGATAACAAGCAGACCTTTCCCGAAAGCCTGTGTAGTGCCCCCATTAGAAAACATGAACGTTACTGGTTTACTCCCCGATAGGTTTTCTCCGGAGGGCTGCCTCGCTCCGTTTCTCTAGGGCTACTCCCGAGATTCAGTGTGTATGTAAATGTTTGCAGGATCGGTGCCACAAAAGGGGGGGAAAAAAAAAATTCTAAGTCCTTTCTTTGGAAACATCCTCTCTGACCATGTTAGGCAAAAGGATCAGATAATTGGGATCTTTATGATGCTTATTATAAAAAATGTTCTGGAACCAGTTCAAGCACCAATCAGAAACCACATTGTTCCACTAAATCACTTTCAGATGCCATTTCAGATACAGAATACAATTACTCCTAGTTTAAAAATATAAATGTTCCCTTCATAAAACACACACACACAACTATTTTAATTTATTTTATTTTTATCTCTCTTGGATGGCGTTCAGGCCTTCCACAGATGATCTCTCAACAGATTTTGTCGCCATCTTTTTTTGCCTGGAGTCGCGTAGAGTCCCTAGGCCAGAGCAGGAGGACTTTACATGTGAAAAGGGCTCTTGCACAACCCGGGGGGCTGGAGGCCTGGCTTGGGATGCAAACGCACTCCAGAAATCAACTCGCAGCAAAACCTGGAACAACGATGCTGCCAGGACGTTGCATTAAAACCCCATCCAAGATGCCTGGAGGGGTTCCTGGCCYGTCATGTTTTGTTTGTTTGTTTGTTTTTGGACAGCTTGGTCTGTGTGCAGCAGACACCCTTCTCTCCGTGGTGGCTGCCGCCCACGTGCTCTCCTTGTTGTTTGGGAGAGGGAACATGGACGCCAGCTGTGAGGGCAGTGAGGCCGGCCCCGTCCCTAGGCTGGGCACCCAGGCACGGAGGTGCAGGCTGGCAGGGAGGTGTGGAAATAAACCGTTTTCTGAGGGCTGGAGGAGCTGGGCACTCCATAGTCTGTCATCAGGCCTCAGCTCAGTGATGTCACGACCACTGACCAGGGCTGTAGGCCCAAACAGGAACCCAGGACATGACCCCCAAGTGATACACTTGATTTTGAAGCACAGACTATCTTTTTCTTCCTTCCTTCCTTCCTTCCTTCCTTCCTTCCTTCCTTCCTTCCTTCCTTCCTTCCTTCCTTCCTTCCTTCCTTCCTTCCTTCCTTCCTTCCTT
>NW_020455577.1:303332-345046 GCF_003342845.1 Nothoprocta perdicaria
TTCTTTCTTTCTTTCTTTCTTTCTTTCTTTCTTTCTTTCTTTCTTTCTTTCTTTCTTTCTTTCTTTCTTTCTTTCTTTCTTTCTTTCTTTTTCCTGGTTGAGTACAGGAACTGCTCAGCATGAAGACAACATGGGAATCCTTAGGGCTGCTCCATTGCACTCCAGAAAAATCGTATGGAAACATTTTCATATTTTCCAAAACAAAAGATGCAAAGGCCTTTGTTACTAAGAGAACATTCTTGTGCAGTATTCTTGCTAGAGGCTGGAATTTCTGAGCTTTCACCTAGTGCAGCTCATGGGTTTTTTAGGAGTACTGTCGTCTTGAGTGGAAGAGTCCTCAAAGTGGACTCCACTTTGTGTAGAATAGTCYTTTAGCTCAGGAGTAGCTTAAGCACAGTGTGTCAAATCCTGGCCCCAGGGCAGGCAATAGACTCCCAATAACTTGCACCAGTGGCTTCAGTGAGAAGAGGAGCTCAGTCATGGTGTGTTGGCTTGGGCCCTACCTTCTCCTTGTGCTGGAGCAAGATACCTGCCCTCAGCCGCACTCCTGGTTTGCATGGGCAAAGACTGTTTTGCTCCAATGTCGCACATACCTGTGAAGCAAAGTTTGATTGGGGAACAAAGCCTTTGCTGAGTGCTTAAGCTAATGTAGGAGTTGAAGGGGTATTTTATAATAGTTTGAAACCAATCCAAAAATAGGAGGTTTTCAGAAGTACGGGCTGTTCTTTCTGCCACCACTGAATTTTCCATGGGAGCACCATCACGCTGATGCAAGGTGACTTCAGAAATTCTACCCTCGGTGCTCAGGATTTTTAATGTTTCTGGCCAGAACGCAAGGGCTCTTGCTGAGATGCGATTACTTCTGCGATGTTTTCTTGTCACAGTGGAGTAATAGAGCCTCGTTCAAAGGCCAGCACCGCCTGTGCTCTGCTGAGTCCCTGAAGGATGTCCCAGTCCAGCCGGGCCAAACCCCAACCAAGTCAGGAATGGCTCACCATCCCCTTCAATGAGTATTTTTTAATTATTTTGTGTCAGTATCATAAATCACTTTGGCTTTCAGCAAGATGACTGCAGTCTTCACTATTCCGCAACATGCTGATTTCCATTTAAAAGAAAGGCTGTTTGCAAATATTTCACAACTCTGGTGTTATGATGTGCTTCTTACCTCAGGCATGCAAGCTCTGTTCTGCAAACAGGAAAAACTTTTCACTGGTGAAACAAGCAGATTTTACAGATCTTGATATCTTGAGACTGATTATCAACTTTTGGGCTATTCATGAAGTCCTGGTTATTGGTGGTGTGGTGTTTCAAACCTCTCAGGTTTTCTGCTTTTTAAGATTATGTTTCTAGCACTTGTGATTACAGAAAGCTTTCTAGTGCAATGAGACGGCTGCACCTGAAACCGTAAAGAAACCTAGAAAGCTGATTTAAAAAAAAAAAAAGTCATATGCTTTGTTCTTTTCTCTCTCTTTWTTCTTCTTTCCTTCTCTTCCTCTTTGTGCCTGCCTCCTGATTCTTTTATGCTGAGGTTTGGCATCACAGAAAACTGCAGTGGGAAGAGAGCCAAGATTGTTTGTGCAGCGAGGTCCAAGCTACAATATCAAAGTGCAGCTCCAGCTTCAGATCCAAGTGTCCTCACAATTCAGTTTTCATTAGCTCTGATGGTTGGGTTCAAGGTCTTCTGCACAACAAAGAGAACTTAGTTTACCTATGTGGAGGTGTGGAAAAGTGAGTGTCAGTAGTTATTAGTAAGAGCAGGACAAGTGCCTTATTTTTAGGTATGCACCTCTTCTGAGGCTCACTCCTCATTCCACATTAACATTGAAAACGCCAGAGGAAACAGAACCAGCAGGAGCAGAGCTAATGGTCTCAGGATGGTGCCAGATTGCCACGGGTGAGTTTCCTTGCAAGCTGCCTTTGGAGAGGGCCTGTCAGCGTGCAAGAACAGAACCATATTTCATCTGCACCTAAAAACCYGGCGTTGTCCTGGGAATACTTGTAAGGAATGAGCTCCATGGTCAATGCTAAACCAGTACCAAATAATGTGTTGTCTCTGACTAAGAGATCACAACACAGCAAGGGGCTGCTACAGACATGGGTTAGGAAAAACATGGAGCAGCAAAGTTGATTTTTAGTTCTTCAGTACATCTGAAGATAACTAACTTCACCATCATCAACAGGGATTGTGACCAGGCAATGAAGGCAGCACCAGGACTTACAGGACATTTTTTTCCTCAGAAGATTTTTGAACAGGAAACAAAATTTTTAAACAGAAGATTTTTAAACAGACCCTATTTTGAATATTTTATTGGAGAAAAGAAAAGCAAAGAAACCCGACTCCTCAAAGTGAAACATTGTTATAATATCAGAAAGTTATGTCTTCATATTTTTCAATGTTCTGAAATCTCATGTTTTGCTATGTGAAAAGTGCATATATTTTTTAGTGTTTCAGAAGACCCTTTTGAAAATGCAATGAAAGTGCTCATATGTGTATATCAATATAGTTTGGCATTTATTTATATAYATATATATAAGGCATTTATTTTCAGAAAATTGCCTTATGGCAACATAAAAGATTTTTACCTACTTCAGAAGACCAAAAGAGTTTACAACTGAGCAAAAGCTCATTAGATAACCAGAAAAAAATATGGAAGACATGATACAATCAAAAGGAAAAGACTTTAGAATGGAGAGAAGGGGAGTTTCCATAAAGAACCATCCAAGGTTTAAAAATGGGCAATAGCAGAAGGAAACTATTTGCAGGAGAGATTCCCTGGTGTGGAGGAARGCCCCATAAAGGAGGAAGGACATGGATAATCCATAAGAGTTGTCCCAAGACCAAGATGSTATGCAGAAATGCTGAAGATAGGAAGCTAGAGAGGACTGTGTTGCTTTGTTGGAGTCTATCAGCAAGTTTGGTGTAACCTAGTTTTAAAAATACTTATGAAAGCCTGCATTGTTCAGGATTTCATTGTCACGTGTCACCAAAGAGATGATCCTGAATTTAGAGCTTCTACAAGGCCAGAGTTTGGGGAACTGCATGCTTTGGTTACTAGGGTAAATAGGACCTAGAGGCCTGGAGGTCTGGGTAGTTGTCAAGTGGTAGCAGAGTGTCAGGGCTAAAGGTGCACGAGGAAGGCACCAAAAGAGGAACCAAGGGAGCATGGGTCCTGTGGACTGCTGACAGGTTGGGGATTATCCAGAGTTCAGGAGAGCTTGGCTATCAGTATATCTGCTCTGCAGTGAAGGAGCAAGGCCAGCAAAGGAGGAAGATGAAGATGACAGTGAAACAAAGATGATGCACATCTCCATGGCTGAGAGGTAAACGTGTCCCCAAGGACAAGCTCTTAAGAGCGAGCTGCAGCAATCCCCTTCTGGAAGGAATAGGCATAATAGGGGTTTTCAGGGGCCTCGAAAACCMCCTCTTGGATCTGCGACAGTTCTGAGAAAACTCTTCATAGACAATACCAAGGTCCCCTGCCTTTCAGACAGAGTAAACCAAAGTGATAAATAAAAAAAAAAAAGCAAACAAAGACAAAGGGAAGAGAGAAAAAATGCTGTGAGGCCTAAAGGGCTAAGGATGTGGGTACTGCTGGACTTAATTGTCTTCTTCCTTGCTTTGCGAGGAAGAATGTTCTTGGGACAGTGTTAGTCTCTTTTGGATTGTTACTGTCTTTGTTTTTGTTTTTTAAATATATTTTTCCCCCAAAACAAACAGACAAATGATGTAAAGCAAATGGAATTGTGGTTCTCAAACCAGGAATTTCAAAGATGATCCCAAGCTATGGAATCAAGACCTGGGTTTTGAACTCCCTGCAGCACTTTAGGCCTTCAGTGTGAGTTAGGCCTGTAGCATCAAAGAGGGGCTAGCTGCCAACTTCAGCGTCAGGTTCAGGTTTGAATTCTGAAGTGAATTTCCCTCKCTAAAAGTTCATGGTTGTTCACGGAGGCTCAGGGGGACAGCAAGGATTTCAGCYTTTCTCTTCTGACAAGTTTTGGATTTACTCAACAATTCATCTGGGCCCCTAATGAGGAGAGCCATCCTCTTTGTGATGGCAGTTAACTGTTTGTTTAGGCCCTTTCCTCATTCAAAGGTTTAAATTATTTATGTTTAAATGATTTCTGTATTATGTATGTTCCCTGATTTCACAACCTCTGTAGGTTATTCTGGTTCAGAACATGTGAAGGACTTCTAAACACCATTGAAATGAAGCAGGTAGTTGTCCTCTCACACAACCTGGGACCCTGTTGCTATTATCAGCCTTGAAACCACATCCCACTGACTTGCTCTTTGGGCCTCAGAGGTGCTGGAGAAAACATCTGGGAATGAAACATGAACCAAAGGCCTTGAGCTCTGATTATCACTGCAAATATGTGATTGTTTCTTGGTTTGAAAACTGGAAATCTTCCAAAACTCAGGAGTTGATTGGACTTTCCATCAGACAGTTGGAGAGGAAATGTTTATGACATGATYGATAATGCAAGCAAATAAGTGAGGTCAAATAAAAATGGACGCTGAAAGCAAACTCATTGCGGAGTTATTTAGCCACGAAAGATACTGCTTCAAAATGTTAAGCTAGGGAAAAGCATTACAAATCAATCATGCCTTCTCATCCTCGTGTGCTTCACAGACACAAAGTTGAAGGACAGTTCATACAATGTAACTCTGGAATTTGTGACTGACTCAAGACAATCAAGAGGAATGAAGGGAGCACAGTTACTGGACATGAAATAGGGCCCATGAAGTATGCAGGGATCGCAGAAACTTTTTTTTTTTTTTTCCAACATATATTGGAACAGACAGGCTAAGAGTACGGAGGGATAAAGGATCCCAAATCAAACAGCCTAATTGGTCTCAAATGGAGTGACTAAGGAACTCTCTCCCTTCCAAAATGGGTCAAATTGCATTTTAGAATGGGATCTCTGAAATTTGAGTGGGAGGCCTGGATAACAAAACCAATGGATAAACTCATAATTGACATGGATTCCATTATGGCTAATGCCTATATCAGAGCTGCCACTGAATATGTCCTGCAAATCCAGGCTGGGGGAATTCCCCTTAGAGATATGACCCAGGTGAAGCAAGCTATTTGCCATGAGCCTGCGAGGAACTGAGACCTTAATTGCAAACATATGGTTGGGTAACTTTCCAGCAAGTGAAAACTGGGGAATAGTTGGAGATCTGCTCTGAAACAGATGATCCAGGGCTTTCACTATCTCTTATCCTCATAGCCCTGAAAAGGGAGTGGATTTCTGTGCTTACTTATCGTTTTATGATGAATACAGAATTGTAGGGGAARAAAAGGAACATGTATATCAAAACACAGTGTTGGCACAAAGAACCCAATGATTTTAGTACGAGTGAAGCTCCTGGTGATGTTATTTGAAGACGTTTGGAGTCCTGTTTGTGCYATCTAAAAGGTAATGATTTGATTTTCAGCTTGCTCCTTTCCTGGAGAAGGTGTGAGGTGATTTATGTTGTGAACAGCTCTATGTTGGCTCAATTCTAATCTGGGAGGGTGTCTTGAAGAACAGGATTGTCACTTACTTGGGATGGGTGTTACTTTGACTGCCTGTGCTGGTGTCCTGCAGAAAGGTGCACTGCAGAAAGCAGGGCTGGAATCTACTGCTGAATTTGCTTCAAGAAATGATAGGGATATCCTCTCYCCTCCACCCCAGCCCATATTCGAAGTCAGGATCAGCATGAGTATTTGAGTACAGGCAGACCTACAGCGTAGCTGAGACAAGGGCAAGGTCCTCAGTTTAAATGCAGCTTGCAGGTTAGCTGCAGAAGAGCTCTACAGAGGTTTCTTGCAGCTCTTGATCACCCAGACTTTTCACAGAAGTCTCATCCCAGCTTTGAGTAACACAGTATTAGAACTGGCCTTCTGCACAGGCAGCTGAACCCCAGGGAGAGGAGAGTTTCCACAACCTTTTGGTGTGCTTGGAGCCTTGACCATGTAGACTGTGGTTTTCATCTTGTCTGTTGCTGTCTCTTCAGATTAGCCTGAAGGTTGATAGGGGAAGACTTTAATGCCTTGCAGCTTACCTTGCATTCCAGGAAGACAGTGTGCATTTGTGGTTTTTCTCTGGGACAGCCATCTCCAAACCTGGAAGCGTGGTCCACATGCTTAAGGAAGGGCCTACTGGTAATGTCCTGGATGGACAGGGAAGACTTACAGGGAATATTGGCCTGGCAGGGATCATGAAACAAGAAGGAATGATCTCGAGGAACTCTGCAGAAAGTTCTTTTRTTTTTCAGTTGGCCTTGACAGAACAAGACCTTAGCAACACAACAAGAACTGTCCTGTTGTAGCTAGACACGAATGCAGATGGGCTGGTCAAATTTTGTGAGGGTGCATAGTTTCTGGGTTTTGATCTGGCTGAGGCAACCCATTGGCATCACCAGCTAGCAACTAGTGAATTTGCGCCTTTTCTGCATGGAAGTTGTTTGACTCCTGAGTGTTTGAGGGTCAAATTCTGGAGAAAATGGAGCAAGAACTGTCTTTGCTGCAGGGAAGGGATTTCACCTTTTTTGGGCAGACATCCAGGTAAGGCWGTGCACCAAATGTTATCTGGGTGGTTGGCTTCAGGAAGAGAACCAAAGAAAGAACAGATATGAGAACCTGTGAGTGTGAGTTTCTGTCCATAACTACACTCTTGTGTGTGATCTGAATATTAAGGTTTGAAGAGGTAAAGTGTGTATGTTACTTACAGTCTAATTGCTGCTCTACGATGATGTTTAGCAGTTTACACAGGCCAAAGCGCCAATTTTGGTCAGAATTATTTTTTTAAGAGCAGTGTCTAGGCTGTCTGTGGSAAGACCTGGTTACTCCATGTAGTCGTGAGAATGGAACTGAGACGAGCTGGGTCTGCAAAAGCAGAGGCGTTTCACTGTAAATATTCCCTAAGCCACTGACCACATGTCTGAAAAAGAAGACTCATGCAAAATAGGAAGGGAAGTTTCGTAACTCTAATAAAATAACAACAATGACGTATGCACACATGTACACGCACGCTCATTCCAGATAAAATCAAATACCCAACACTCTAAAGATGAAACACTTCTATATTTATTTTTGCCCTTCTGACTTTGAAACACAAATTTTCTGAGACTGACAGTTCCCGGCAGAAATGCTATGGAGATCCTGCAGCACTTGGGTCCAGASCTGGGACTTTGATTGGCACTGATCTTGGCTGAAGAAAAGGGTGTTTTTTTCCTCATCTTTTCTGAATCATAGAAATAAGGGAATAAAGAAAATGAACTGTAATTCCCTATATGTGTGACACAGCCATCTTCAGTTGTAGTGGATGGTATTGTGCCTGCTATGCTTTACAGCAGCTTGAGATGATGCTTTTGAGAAGGTACAATAAGGTGCCTACCCTAAATGGTAATGAAAACATCTTAAATGTTATCATTAACTATTCTCTTGTTCATGTTTTGTTTCTGGTAGAGAAAAGTCTATGGGAATTTTCTCACTGAAAATGTTTTACTGTTATCATTGATGTTAACATCTCTTTAGGGGTTGCAGTCCATAGGGACAAATGGACACTGTTAACTATGTGCAGACTAAGGTGCCAATGATCCCAGGAGCTTACAGAGATTTTAGCAGATTTAATGGAGGTAGGGAAGGGAGTGAAGCTGTTGGAGCAATATTGAAAGCTGTAAGATCGGAGGAAATGCAGAAAGGAGTGAGAACTCCTTTAGGAGAGGAGAGGAAAAGTGGAAAGGAGAAGGTGGAGAAGGAAGAAGAAAAATGTAGAAGAAGATAGGATCCAAAAGAATGACAGATTATTCTTCTAAATCATATTATATACTGCATAAACTATAGTAAATTGAAATACTGTTAATCTATAAAGGCTGTATTGTTTCTTTTTTCCCTTGGCCAACTGCTGCTGACGTAAGCAGGAACTCTGCTTTGGGCTGCAGGAATCTGGAGCCTAACGAGGAACCCTGGCACCCAGACTGGAGCTGAAAGTTGGCCTTGGCTGCAGAAAGGCTCTGAGGACTTGGAAACAGAGGAACTCAGGCAACACATYCCTGCTAGGGCAAGCTTCAGATAGGAGCACTTAATCAGGGCTTCTTCTACAAAAGCTAATAAAAATACATCTTTAAATGTCTTGCTGGAAAAAGTCAGGATTCTTCTGCAGAGTTAACGTTTCCAATGTGGAAAGCAGCTTAATTATTAGAGGTCCTGTTAGATGTGCATATATTCTGCAAGCCTGTATACACACACATATACATATATATATGTATTTCACTGTGTATGACCACATGCTGCTGTCTGTTTTCTACCAATTATCCAGTAATTCTGCCTAAAACTGCAGGAATCTTGCCAGCTAGAGTGGGAGAGGCTGCCAAGAGCATCAGGTTGATGGAGCCAGCAGGCTGCGCCACCTGACTGTCTGGAAGCGTTTTTTTGCTTTCTTGGGAGGTTCTCAAGGTGTCTTCATTTCCTCTGAAAGGAAGTTCACCCATGATTACAACAYTCACATCAGGTCTTCTTTCCATGGGTACTGAAGCTGCAAAACCCAGAGATCTATGGCTCCTTTTTGCGCTACTTCAACCATTTCTCAGCTGCCACAAGCCCTAAAATTCTGTAAAATACAACTAGTGAAGCAGATGAAAACACATAAGCTCTCAGGCACTGCCATAGCTGTTTTCTAGGAATGGAGGATGGAACCACAGATGGTCTTCTCAAGACATCTTTAGACCTCACATCCTTGTGAAGACTCTAATAGACCATCTTTTTTCTGTTCTTTTACAAGAGAGGAATAATTTCTTTATCAACAGCTGAGAAGATCCTGAAGAGCTGAAAGATGCATTAGTAGGTAATGAAAGGATAGCTGAAGTTTACATAATTAAACTCTGCTAATCTCAAGGASGGTCATGCTGAGAAAATGTATCCGTTGCAAATGTTCTTGAGTCTCTGGCATTCAGGTGCCCTGCAGCAGAAAGAGACATAAAAAAATATTTTCACCACTTGATCTCAGCATGTGGCTCTCATCCGGTTCTGTGCTTTGCCTGTTCCTTTCCTGGGATATTGTTCAAAGCAACTGGGATTTTCAAAAGAGCTCAGTTTGGAGGAGAGCAAACAAGTGTCATCTTCTCCTGCTGGTCAACCTGAACAGCTTGCTCCAACTTCACCTCCCTTTCTGCTTCCTCTTCCCAACTACAGGTGGAGGACAACTTTTCACTTGTGAGCAAAGACTTGACTTGGAAGCGGAGACAGTCACTCTCATGTTGTTTATAGTGAGAGTTCTGTTATCCATCTGTAATCATTTCCAACTGTTGTACTGCCTAGTAGGCAGGATGGACCTTTCCTGTGTTTCAGGCTTGTTTTGCACCTGAAAGTGCTATCCTGARTTTGTGCACAGCAGTGAAGTGGAGCCAAGAAGGCAGGGAGAGAGAAAGGAGAGGTGGCACCAGCAACCAGCCCAAGAAGTTTGGCAAATGCRTAAGCAATACTATTAAGTGGGTGTTTCTGAAGTGAGATGTGCAGTATGTAGCAAAGAGCAGTCTCACTAATTCTGGGCAACTTGCATAGTAGGTCTTTTATCTGCTGTTAACATGTGAGATGCTCACCCTGCCAAGGAGATCTGTCTTTTTTTATTGATCTAGGTCACTGTAGCATGTCATACTTGGAAAAGACCTGCAGCCCCACGCTCTTTCACTCTTAACTCAGTAGTTTTAAATCCATTTGACAAAAATCTGTGTCATCTGCCTTCTTGTCTTCTGGACCATGCACACTTTTATTGTCCAACTTGGAACTGAGAGTCTCTGAAGAGAGTTGATTCTGCAGAACAGCTACAAACTTTTAAAATAATCCCACTGACCATCCATGGCTCTAGTACGACAAATGCTATTTTGATGACAAAAACGTCATTTTAGAGGGAAGGACTCATGATTTGCTCTCTGACTTTTTCAAAATAAGAATTCTGATGAAGAACAGTATGTAAGAGGAAGCGAAGGATAATTGAAGAAGCGAATTGCAGGTCACTTTTGCTTGCGTGGACAGGAAGAAAAACAGCCTTCTGTGGAAAGATGGAAAGTATCCAGTGTAATGAATAAGAACAATTTCAAATATATTTTCAGTATTTATATGCAAATACTATCTCAGAAGGTAGTGGAAAAAAATCAGCTTTTCTAACATTGGCTGGAAAACAGAATTTGCTGTTCTGGAAGACTTACATTTTTCCATAGGAACCATATGAGATGAAGTAGAAAGACTTAACAGAGGTGATTAAAAAGTATTTTGTACTGAAAGCAAACTTTCTAGCTGAATGACATAAATTACATCTAGGGGAGCAAATGGCTTTCTAGTGAGCTTGAAAAAAGCATGCCAGTATCTGCTCTTTGATTATTCTCTTCAGGAAAGCCTTAGAAATTGGAGCGCCAGACTGCAGAGCACAACCTGGGAGCAACCACAGGCTTAGTCTCTGGAGTGGAACAATGAGCTGGTCTACATGCTGACAAGGTGACTGAGATCAAATGGACCATACTAGTTTATGCTACCTGCAGTTTGGGGCCTTGTTAATATTTGAATCCACAGACAAATCTGCTTCATAAATCAATAAAGGACCTTGCATTATTTTCCCTTCTTTTGAATCTTCCTAGCCTGCCTGAAAGACAGAAGAACAGGGTTGTGGGCAGAACAGTTCATCCGCGCTGTCTGATATTTGGAAATTTTAGCTAAAAAAGGAATTACAAATGACATCCTACATTAAGGATTTGATAAATTTTGTGTTTCTATTTAGTTATTTTAGCAGTAACAATTCTGTGGTTTCTGTACTCACCTTCCAAAAGGAAAGAGCCATCAAGAATAAGCACACTACTTCCTCCACAGTGCTATTTCTGCTTTATTTTATTAGTCATCTTAAATATATATATTTTTTGTTCAACTTTCCATCTTGGTCCTTTGGTCAAACTCTGATCCTGATTGAGCTCATGCTAATCTCAGCAAGATTAATACAGGTATTTGTTCATTCAGGTACCATGAGATAGCTTTTAGACAGTGGAATGGGTTTTTGTACTTTGTAATTTGCTGGTACAAGGGATGTCCCTGCAAACAAAAATATCTTTCTGTAGAGAATTCACCGCAGGATCAATGTGTAAATTGGAACATATTTAACCTAAAACAATTAATTAGATAAATGCCTTAAAGCTCRGCTATATGTATCACCATCATCTTCAGTAGAAGAAGAATCAGAACTCCCATGGAGTTCAGCAAAATGGGACCGAATCCATACAGAAATTATTTTTTCCCAGAACAACTTTGCAATAACCAGTGGGTTTGCAGACTCCTCTCTCTGACACATTGAAACAATTTGAGATTTTCATTCCATTTTGCTTTAATTGGACGTTGCTCCATCTCAGTCTAAGTGGGTTGCCCTGCCTAAAATATGTGCAGGCATGTTTGCACTCTCTGAGGGAACACAGAGGTTAAACTGGAAGGCGAGGTTATGTTAGCAAGGATATTTTCTTTTTATACTGTTTCCAAAGGCAACCCTGTTTTGGGCTCACCACTCTGGCTTGACCGCTCTGTGCCTCTCCATACCAAATCATGCTGGGATTTGATTAGAAAGCACATCCTCTTTCCGGGAGCCAAGCCAACCCCTACATCCTAACTCACTGGTGTTCTGGTACCTTAGGCACTTTGTGGTCTTAAGGCAGACTACAAATGTGGGTATTAGCCTTGGTGATGTTAGATTGTCCACACCCTCTGTAGGAAGAGAAGACATTTCTTGTGAAGCTRCTTTTGCTTGTTTGTTTGCCAGTTCTTCCATTTTTATGTTTCTTGAGCAGTGCCAGCCAAGATGATCCTTAGCTGGATCACAGTGCAGGCAGGGCTTGATTTGGTTCATGTCTTTCATAAAAGTTTTCCATCTCTGACCAAAGTATTTCAGATCAGGTTAAAAATGTGAGTAAATCAGAGCTGGCGTATATCCCAGACATATCAATTCCCTTAATTCCCTTTTTCCTGTGGCTTTGAGACAATCAAAATAGGGAATGTTTCCACTGCTGTACCTTTATGAAAGTACAATATGCGAATGCTATATCCTGAGTGCATCTCGGCGTTTCCTTTCTTTGCTCATTACCAACTGCACAGCTTCCTCTAGCAGTTGCCTGAAAGGGAGCACTGCTGCAGAGTAAATCTTTTGGTGGAGCTTGGCTGGAGGGAAGATCAAAAACCCCAGTGTGGCAGTTAACGAAGCAAGAGGGAAGYGCTCGGTCCTGGCGAGCCAACACTAACAGAGTCCAAAGGCAGCTCGAGGTGCCAAGGTGTCTGTGTGCTTGTGGAAAGAACTTTGGGGGTTGTACAGMGGGGCTGCTCTGAGGACACTTTTCCTGGCAGGAAAAGCTACTTACGATAGTCACGGAGAAAAGTCATTCTCTCCAAGTGCCACAACTGTTGCTTTGCATGTTATATTGCATAAGGACACTATGAGGTGTCCTCAGGATGCTGTCTTCTTTAAGATATGGGCAAGTTGGCATAGTGCATGGTCTCCAGGAGAGACAACCAGTGCCCTTCGGTGGGCAGTGTAAWGGAGTTAAAGACAAACATGTCAGTCTTCAGCAACGTGAGCCATGAAGCAGAGCAGAGAACAAGGACCTCTTCCTCCAGGCTCCTGCAATGATCCTATTTCTCTCTAGAGCAGTATTTCTCAGACTGTGATCCAAGGGTCTTTTGTGGTCTATAAAACATGCCATGGTGGCTCACAAAGCAATAGTAAACTCTCTCTCCTCTCCTCYGACACCCACACAAGCAAGGAGGCAAACAAAATGGGAGGAAAAAAGCTAGTATGGCTTAACTCRCAAATTTTAGGCTTGTGTTTATTTGGTTGCAAATGAAAAATATACAAGTTGGTTCTTAGATTATTATTACTTTCTGAAAAAAAAAGGTTAATCCTTGGACTTGAGAAGATTAAGAAATGTGGCTCTGAGAGTGCTATTTTTGGAGCCAATTACAACAGAATCGAAATGTTGAAAGATTCCTTTTGTTTGTTGAAAGATTAGGCTGAAGCCCTTCAGTCTATAAAAGAATAATAAACCCTAGTAGGATAAAGTACTTCATTGCTATGAGGATATAAAAGCCATCTTGTAGTGGTATGTGACCTGGATGGAGGCACAGGGCTGGCAGAGCTGGCACTGATTAGTTCTGGAGCTGCCCGTGTCCAGAAAAAAAAGGACTGTGCATTATTCAAGTTGTATAATCTCATCCTCCACCTCCTGCCGTCATCTAGAGCTGTGCAGTGCGTGTCTAAAAAACCACTGTCATGCTGATGTGATAGCATTTGCAAAAGTGTGTGCATTTGCACTGGGTCCCCAGTCCCYATTAGTGTCCCTTGGTGATGCATAATCTACCCTGGAGGGAGTTGCTAGGRTGGGTAGATTGGCAAATTCATGGCTTATGAAAACTTGGAGTGAAAACTAGCCGTAACAGACCTTTCTTTGCCAGTACTGTCATCTGGGACGTGCCTGTCTTAAGAACCAGGCAGTGTATATCTTACAAGCTAGAAGTTCACAACCAATGAGTTACTCTTGGTCCCATCCTCAGGCCCAGTGACCTGAGGCCCAGTGGTGATGGGTCCTGTCCGACAGCCCTGATCAGCCTGTTGCTCTTGGCAGTATTGCCCAGCTCTTGGCCATGCCACCCTGCAGGTTGAGTGCTGCTGCCCCAGCCTGTCCTCATGGGATGCTGCTACCTGTCACCCAAGGTATTGATGGAGCACAAACAGCGCCTGATAGAAATCACATGGCACCTTTTGCTGTTGTCTTAGCCAAGTTGTAGCATGATTAATCACACTGTTCCTGCATAAACTTCCTCTCACTCATGATTTTAATTCCTTTCATTTCTTTTCTGGCCAGTGGGTTATGYTGAGCAGCACTTTCTCATCTGTTAAGTGCCTTTGTTTCACTTCAGAAAATGCTCCTTCTCTGTAGTAAATGAAGTGATTCCTCAGTGTCTCTTCTTTCTTGCCGGGATGACTGTGGTGAAGATTAATAAGCAAACATTTGCAAAGTACTTTGTGATCCTCTGATGTAAGGGTTTATACAAGTGTGAAATATTGCCCTTAATATGCCTTGTGCTGCAAGTCAGAAGGTCAGACCACAGCTGCATGTGCCTTTTTGCTCTAGGTGAGTACATGCCGTGAGCCTTCTTCCTTCTCCAGCCATATCCAGAACCAGAATCGTCTCATCTAACCATCAAAGCCTGGCTTAGCTTGCCATTTGGGGTCATTCTCAGGATGGCTGATAGACAGCTGGTATTTTACGAAGTGTCTTATGAAACTGGTCTCACTGGGATTTGCAAGGTGGAAGGCAATTCACCCTCAGTGGCTCCAGTTTGACAGATGAGTGGAGGAGCCTGTGGGGAATGGGTGGGGAAGGAGAACTCTTGAGAAACTGATTCATCCTTCATGAACCAATTCCCCACACAAATGGAAAACAAGCCTAAGTGGAATGAAAACTCCTTAAACAGAGAAACCTGATGTGTAATAAACATAACTGGCTCTGACATGGTGTCTCATCCCYGTGTGCCTTTTATTGAACTTATCTAATTCATCAGGCTCTCACTGAGTTGACAACAACTTGGAAGGCAACACAGACCCCTTGGCAGGACTCAGGTCAGGCAATTGCTGGCTCTCACCACTGAGCAAGGAGCGAATCCCAGGATCTGCATGCCTACTGCCAGGCCTCTCTGGTTGCTGTCAACAGGGCACAGATTCCATTAGAGCCCAGGAGGGAGCCCATCCTCCGTGTCTGTGAGTTCAGGTGACTCATGGCAGACCCCCRGGAAGCTCCAGCTCTTGCCTTGAGGAGCTTAGGGTAAGAATGGGAATGATACAACAGGTCTAACCCTACTAATGTGGTTAAGCTTTGAAACTTGGTCTCTCCTTAGCGCTCAAGCTGAACTATAAGAGCAAGTAGGGTTGTGAAATCAGTGAAACCAGCTTTCCTCTCRCTACCTCCTGTGGGCAGCTTGGTGCAGGCTCTAGCTGTTGTGTGCGAGGTTGCCTCAGGCAGTTCTTCCTGGCCAACGCGGGCACCCTCCGCTGCCTTCTCTCCCCTGCGCCTGTGACAAACCCAAGCTAAGCAGGGAGTGTTTCGATGGCTGCAGTTATGTGGATGGGTCCTATTTTATAGGGTTGTACCAGTGATGTGCCAAGGACGGTAAAAAAGAGTCATTTGTTTAGAGAAGACCTAATGGGCCCTGGGGCTGATGTGGGAGGAATGGAGAGAGCAGGACTGTGGGATAAGAGGGAAGGAGAGAAAGAGAAGAAACAATGAAAGATAAGGCTGTACGTAGGGATGGTTAAAGAAAGCTCTGGCAATTTTTATTATGATTATTTTTAGCCCATAACAGATCGGCCCTTCATTAATCCTGACCTTCCAGATTTAGAGGATTTTAGATTTCTGAGTGGCCTGATGAATCACAGTGGACTGTAACTTTAGACCTACTTTCCTGCCAGCCCCCTCTCCTCCCAGTGCCAGCTCAGCACTAAAGTACATAAAAACACACCCCAGCAGACGCGCGCACACGCACGCACGGGCAAGGACGGGGCTGTCAGGCCCATCCTCTTGACACCCAGCGAGCACATTCCTCCCCGGCTGACAGCGTGAATCATCCCGCTGCAGAGGAAGAGCCATGGCAAAGGAGATGGGGGTTGAGTCAGCTGCCTTGCTGGGGGCCGGAGATTGAGGGGGGAGAGCAGGGGGGGCCAGGGCCCAGATGAATTGCAGCGAGGGGGCTTTCATAGAGGAGGAGAGGTCSGCTGCTCTGATTAATGCCTTGGATTCAACTTTTCTAGGGAGCTGTGGCCCAGAGGACTTGTTTTCCCTGCCAAGCGAGCGCAGCATGACACCCTTCCCCAGGCCTCCACCCTCGGTACTGCAGTAATTGGAAAGGGAGATGATTCCCTCCGTGCCAGGCATTAACATTCCGGCTGCTGGAGCCGCTCTCCTACATGGAGCAGCGCCGTCAGGGAAGGCCCACGACACCCACAACCTGGCGCTCTGCTCCCTGCCCTGAGGATACGGGTCTTGGTGGACAGGACAGACCCTCATCTACCTCTGAGAATGAAGCAGCAGCAAAGGGTGGGACTCGCACATCCACATCTCACATCTCTGTCCCCTTAGCTCATAGCTCTTGCAATCAGAGCTTGTGCAGAAAAGCCTTTTTCACCACTCGCTTTACTCCCCTGTTGCCCTCCATGTCCTGTTTATCCCAGCAGTTGGTCCAGGGGCTACGTGTCAAACTGGAAATCTGCTCAGAATTAAAACGACCCCATGGAGTTACAGCTCAGCCCTTGGTAGATGCAGGCTTGCATAGCCATGAAGTTTCGATTTATATCTTAAGGGACTTCCAAAGTTGATCCTGACTAGTTACAGAAAACGGAAAATCTGTCATGTTTTGGGAGCCCTCATGTAAGCAGAAGGCTCCTCTTAACTTGGAGAACCTGCAGAGGGCCATGGAGGAAGGTGCCTGTCAGAGGCCAGGGAAGCATCTCTTGGTGACACCACGTCTCTTGAATTTCTTCCCTTAATCCCTTGTTAGGGAACTGAGGAGAAGCTTATGGCCTGACTGTTTTCCCACTTTCCTCAAAGAGTCACTCTGCCCACTGGTTTCTGGCCATGTGAAAATAATGTAAAGCCGGTAGCAGTGGGAGAGTGCTGCACAACTACTGTGCAAGACTTCCACAAACAAATGGTATTCAGCCCTGACCAATGCCTGCATGGAAAGCTCCTCAGACTATTGCAGGGCTCGCACCATGCCCCGAAGGCAAACTTGTGGAGACTATTCCCATGGAGGCCTCCAGACAAACACCATCCACCACTCGGCAGGAGCATGCCATGCTCCAAAACCAACTGACGTTTCATTGTGTGCTCTCTCTCATGCCAGAGGATGAGGCATAATGTCATCATGGACACTACTGGTATGTCATAGCCCCTGGGACTCGTTCCTTGTGACCTCTTGGTTAAAGCATGGTATCTGCTGCTAAACTGATGGGGATGGGACCCAGCTTCATAGATGTGCATGACAATCTGTGCTTCTTTCATTATCAAACTGGGATTTTCTACCAGAGGACACCAGCATTGGCTCCTCCAGAAACTTCAAAGCCTCATCACTTTGTCAGATTGCCACCATTGGAGCGATTGTGCCCTGTATTGTGTCTGCCTGAGCAGAGTTGTGCTCCTTCTTGTCTCTGGGCTTCCTTTGCACTACTGCCAAAACACATGAGGGGATGGGGGTCCTGGGACTGGCTCTTGTGGGCCATGGTGTGGGTGTCTCTGAGCAGAAGGCACTTCCCGCAGTGCGAAAGGGTTAAGCAGTGTTGTTCATTGTCACATGATGCTGGGAATGCAAACTGAGCAAGAGGCTGGGGAGCTGGAGCAGCACATCTTGACTGCACATGTGGCCTCTACCACAAACACTTCAAAGTGCTTCCCTCAGACTGACGGAACAGTCTGACGCCGACTGTAAATGCCCTTGACACGCAGAGTGGAAAATATCAAACGCTTCGGCAGTCCCCCCAAAATGCAGCCGATTTTCACTGGGGAAGGCCTTAATGAACCTGTGCTGGAACGAAGGAAGGGGAGGGCTGCGGAGGGCGGGAGGTGTGACGGGTGGTTCTGATTTAGCCCTTGTATGGGTACGCGCCAGCCTGGGCAACTGGACTTAATCTGAGGCAAATCTAAGCACTCTAGGACATTTTAAGAAAGGCTGGGACATCAATTCTAGGCAGTTCTGTGTCAAGACCCCACTGTGCCTTTCCCCTGCTCCCTGCCCCCTTCACATGCACTGAACTGTGCAATTAGGAACAAAAGAATTCCCAAGATGGAGCTTTTTGTTCCTTTTCCTCTCCTCACAAAACCCCCCATGTCTCCCCATTCCTGCACTCCCTTCCCCTTTGCCAGCGCCAGCTTCAGAATGCCCGGCCTCACCAGGTGCTCTGCTGATGTTGGATTTCTCCCCAAACCCAGCATGGAGCAAYCAAGAACCATGGCTGTGCCACAGGAGGAAGCCTGCCCTGGCCAGGAGTATCTGCAGAAGCAGATAAGCCCAGCAGCCCCTTTCACAACGCATGCCCAAGGAAGGAGAACAGCAGCGAGCATGCCACAGAGCAGGAAAACGGCATTGGCACGCTGGCTCTGTCCTGCTTGGCTGCTTGGGTTGGGACGGCAAGTCTCTTGAACCTCCAGCATCCTCCACAGCAAAGGGATGGGTCTGTGTGCTGTGGCTTGCATAGATATCATCACCCAAGAGTGTGGGTGAGCAGAGGAGGTTCCCCCAAACCTTTTGAGACCATTTCCATGGCAGATGCAGCACATGGCAGAGCAGGGGCAGAAGGTGTTCTGTTGTCCTTGCTGTCTCCACATGGAAACCCCAGGTGGGCCAAGAGCAAGGCATTGCCTTGATGGGGGCAAAAGATTTGAGATTCTGAAGGGTGGCCCTTGACCCTGAGTTAGCATCTGAAAGACATGAGCGGTCTCTGGTAGCCGTTTGGAACATGCTCTCAGTGGAGCCAAGGGACGAGCAAGTTGGTTTCAAGGGAGTGAGTGGTGGCCAATTGAGCGAATGTAACTACTCAGCCAGACACAAATCTTCTGCATAGCCAAATGCAGAAGAGGGGACAGAAAGACGACAGGTCTGTGTGCGGTCTCCTTGGCTCCAGAACAATACACATCACTGAACACTGAGCGGGACTCTATGGCTGTAGGCAGAGATCCATTGGTTATGACACATTTGGCATGAATGAAATTGCCTCATAAAGTACTTCTCAGATCAGCAAGAACTTGAGGGAYCTCAGGGGGGAATTGAAGGAGAGGAAAGTTCAGACAATCAGCTTAAAGATCCCTCGTGTTCTAGAAACAAAAGCAGAGAGGGGAGAGAGACCACCAATGGGGCAAAAGATGTAGAACAGAGGTAAAACAGAGGTGTTTCAATTCATGGAACATCAGCTGTTGCTTTTGAGGGAGCATTTTCCTTTTCTGAAGGACTTGGACCACCTCCATCTCACTGGGAGAGCAACTGCTATTCTGGATAGCAAACAAGGTAGAGCAGCTAATGGAGCATCTTTGGGGAACAATATTTAAGAGGGTAAACAGAAGACGTAGGCGGCATCATAAAATGCCGAGTCCTGACAGCACAAATGCATAAAGCAAACCTGGAAGCCTGGACAATAAACAGCCAGAGGTAGAAATAGCCCCTGATGAGGGGAAAAAATGGCTTGGTATTTGTGAAACCTCATGGGAATGTTTATCCATATCTGGGCTGYTAGACTCACTAGTTACCCTCCATTGGGAAAAGATGCCATTGCCTTCTTTAGTATTCCTGACTACACAGAAGGGCAAGGCAGAGGATGCCCACTGTTCTGCGATCCGGGATGCAAAGGGAGTCAGAGGAAGCAGTCAGGGCAATGACGTGCTCCTACTGCTGCCTGCACAATATTTTGGGGGTGTCGTGGGGAACACGCTCAAGGCGGTGGGATCCTGCTCTTGGGGAGCGGGCAGCCACCGAGGTGCCAGGAGAGGAGCCCGATGCTCAAGCCCGGGGCACGGCCGGCAGCACCGGGTGCTGATCCCAGGCATGAGCAGCAGGCACGCGGGGCACCACGGCTGGCGAGGGGTCCCTGTGCGCGGGTCCCGCGCCGACAGCTCAAGATGGATTGATTGCTGAGTTGCAGATGGATGAGTGCTGTCAGCTGGTGGCCTGCCTCGCCAGCCAGCAAGGGGAAGCAGACTCCATGCCCAAGCCTTTTAAAGGCTTTTGCCTCCGGGTATGATTTATTGTTAGAAAACAAAGGATGTTTGAGAAAAAGAAGAGAGGGGGGAAAAAAAAAAAGCCAATACAAAATAAAACATCTCAATTGATGAAAGCTGTCTTCAGTCCCCTGTGGCTTTGCCCCCTCTCCATGAGCCTGGGAGCAGAGGAGGGCTCTGCTTCCCCCTCCCCACCAGCTAAGCCTGACCCGTCTTCCTCTGCCTTTTAGGTATGTAACTCTTGCCTCTGGATGGGCAGCGACTCCACAACCTATTCCCAGGCTGTCTCCGTGCCAAGGAGCATGACACTATGTGCATGCACAGAAGAGCTCTGAACAATGTCATTTAAATGTGATGAGAGACCAGATTTTTGAAAGCACAGAGGTGCCCGGCTCTGGTCCCCGCTTCTGGTAGAAGAGTAATTTCCCCAGGCTAAAAGTAGTTAGGAGCAAAAATAAGGAGTGGAAGGAATTATTTAAACAAAACAAACAAACACAAAAATGAATAGATGATAATTGGGTAGTGTTTAAGGATATTTTATGCGATGGTCTAAGATAACTGCTATTCTAGAAGCTAGAAGTATTCTTCTAGAAGAAGTAGTACTCTTTTGTTTAGATGAGTTCCAGCTAGGCGAGAAGGTGGAAGAAGTGTTACTTTATATTTATTAGATGTATATGCTTAGAGAAATAGTATTATGACTATATATATTTGGTAAATATGCCCATGCACACCTATATGTATATGTGAATGATAAAAGAGAGGAATCTAAGTGGGTAAAGAACACTGAACACATGCAGAAAACTGGGAAGAGAAGCTAAAGGTAGATGTGAAAAATATGTGGTCTCTAGGATTAATGATTAAAAAAAAAAGTTAAAACATGTCACAAAAAAATCCTGGCAATCGCARGGAGCCTAGACAACAACAGGAAGATACTCAGTCCATGTGTAGGAAAGACAAAGCTATTTGTTCAASGTTTATTTTCTCTTAGGAAAGAAGTAGGATGACACATTCATGCTTTACAGAGATAATGAAATACTTGGTATCTATCAGTGATGAAGCTGCATGCTAAACAACAGTGATTAAAGTCAAGACATTCTGCAGGATCAGATARCTTGCATCAAAGGATAAACAAATTGGCCCAAGAGCTCTCTGAACCATTAGTGTTGATTTTTAAACAAATCTGGGAACACTGAGGAAGTTCCAGAGGACTGGAAAAAAATCTAACATTGAGCTAATAAAGCCGTAAACAAGATGACCCATGAAAACAAGCAGTCCTTAACAAGACATGGATCCAAATTGGCTGATCATAGGAAGAACAGTAATATACCAGAATCTGTGTAGAAGTAAGGTATGCAGCATAATTAAGATGAATCAGCTATGACTTGCAGAAGATTGATCCTTTTCAACTTTTTATTGTTTGCATTGGTAGAACAACTTTAGCTGTCAGGTTTTTGCATGGTGTTTGACTTTGGTCCTATCTGCAAAGGATCCTGACTTTAAAAGAATCATCCTGTACCAAATCAGTACAGTTAGGATTGAATGACTTTATAACTAGGTCAGCTGTGATTTTAGCTAAGTTGTCTAGCAGGATGGTTCCTTATGAGATAAATCTTTGGTGGAAAAATGAGCAGGTAATCCAGGAAGGTATAAACTTCTATGTGGAGAGATCATTTGAGTGCTGCCTATGCTAAATCATAGAATGCTTAAGGTTGAAAGGGACCTCTAGAGGTCATCTAGTCCAAATGCCCTGCACATGCAAGGTCACCTAGAGCAGGTGGCACAGGGTGGCATCCAAGCAGGTTGGGAAGATCTCCAGAGAAGGAGACTCCGCAACCTCTCTGGGCAGCCTGTTCCAGGGTTCTGTCACCCTCACTGTTAAGAAATTTTTCTTTAAGTTCACATGGAACCTTTGGATGCTTCAGTTTGTGGCCATTTTCTCTAGACCTGTCAGTGGTCACCACTGAAAATAGGCTAGCCCCATCATCCTCACTCCCTCCCTCGAGGTATTTATAGACCTGATCAAATCCCGCCTCAGCCTTCTSTTCTTCAGGCTGAACAGGCCCATCTCTCTCAGCCTTTGCTCATAGGACAAATGGTCTTTGCACCCCAGTCTCTGGATCCTCTAGATTAGGGAGCTCTTGTGATGCGCCAGCATTCCCATCTGGGTTTCCTCTGTGTGCAAACTGAGGCTCTGGRGCTGCTGGTACATACCCAATGCGGAGCTGGGATGCAGCCAAAGCATGCCTCCAGATCTAAGATTCGGGAAGCATTCTGGGATAACCTCATCGAGACACAGCTTGTGTCCCTTGGCCAGGAGGACTCRTCTCAATAGTGCATGTTTTAACCCAACTGAGCACAGGGCCTTCTATATCTCAAAAGTTTTAACTAGCTGGGACAACAAGTCATCCAGAATCTCAGAGCAACATAACCCAACAAGCTCTGCAGTCTTCTCGGACTTGGGAGAAAGAGGATATTTCAGCTGATGCAAAAGTGCATGTGATAGCAAGTGCCATGCATCTTTCCCAGAGCTGCCCCACACTCCCATCAAATTAGAAACAGCTGTTCCCAATCATGCCCATTTATTCCTTCAGGCAGTGATAATAATCAACTCCATTTCAGTATATATGATGGTCTGTCTGTTTGCTTCAGCYAAGTTTCCACAACAGTGGTGGTATTTACAATCAGATGCTTACACCCAGAAAAATATGCTGAAATGCCTSGATGAATTTTCATAGGAGCCAAAAACCCAGTTATTCAAGGTATGCAGTTTTCAACCTGTTATGATTTATGGAGTTTTGAGTGTTTTCTAATTAGAAATTTCTAATATGCAGATAGTTGCAGAGCAAATATGAATCTTTACTTATTCCTTGYAGGAATAGTTCATAGTATCTTGCTCAGCTGATGAGCCATAGGCCACAAACTCCTGGCTTAAGAAAAGGGAATTCCGGTCTCCTCCAAGTATGGAGAAAGAGGTAAGGCCAGGAAATAGCTCAGGTTTTACATGATAGCTTTTAGTCTGGGGAGTGTCACTGGTTTAACTTTTCAGAAAAAAAAAAAAAAAAAAGTTTTGGACATGGCTGGGACACTTCTAGCCACGTGGAGAAGGAAGTCAGGCAGGAGGTGACACCACAGGTGAAATGCCATGGAGAAGGCTTCATCTGTAGGGCTGCTGGAATGGCCACAAGCATATTGGTCTGTGGTGCATTCATGGGGTCAACAGGATAAAAAATTTAAATCCCTTTCCCTTGGCAAACTATGTGCTCCATAACTTAGGAATGCGAATGACCACACGTTTAGCTGAAAAATGATCATCCTCAGGAAAGGAAYAGGTCTATCATGCTAAAGGAAGGGAACAACTCAAAGCATGACATGCAGAAACAACACCTCAGGGCTTCAAATTTGTTCCCCATCAATGCAGAGGAAGAAAATTGACCTAGATGCTGTTGAGGTTGACAGGTCTTAAATTTAATCAGCTCGAGAGGCAAGGCATGACCCTTTCTGTGCACTTTGTAAGGCTGCAGCTGTTTTACCGATTGGCTTTTCCTACTCTACGGCTACCTCCCAACCTCTCAGCAAAGCAGAGAGATACTCATGTCTCTATATGACTGTCAAACTGTGACTTCAATGGGATTTTCTGCATGAATAGCTGCAGTTAGCACTGCTTGGGCCAAAACCCAGGGCCCGAGGAGGGGCTGCTGCTAGATAATGCCTTCAAAGCCTGAAAGAGATGGGTATAATGAGAACGGTATCTCTGGGAAGGCAGGGGAAGGAAGTATTTTAGCCTGCTCTGGACTAAAAGTGTCAGTCTGGCACTGACAGCGAAAGGCATGAGTGATCACCCCAAGTGATCTGGGCTAGGTTTGAGGCCATGGTAGAGAGTGTCCCTTTTTGGGAGCTCACTGTTCTTTGGTCAGGACAAGGCTTTATCTGGATGCTGAGGATTTCCTGCTCCCTGGGTGCTGCCGGGAGACTAGCTGGGGCACATCAAAGTTGCCCTGTTAACTGTGGGACTGCAGGAAGTGGCCTGGATGGACTGAACCCTTTCCCAGCTCCAACTCCCTCCTTCCCCTTCAACCTCCAAGCCTTTTGCCTCAAAACAACACACATTTTTTCCCGTTTGACTTTCTGAAAGCCCCATACTGGGGCTTAGGAGTTTTTTAGGGGGTGTTGGTTTGTCTGCTGCTCCCAGGTTTGCCTTTTTCTCCTTTTATTTCACATCATCAGGCAACTGTAGACTGATGATCTGTGCTTAGGAAATCAATGCTCCTTCCATTGATTACWGATCCACTCGGGGGCATACTGGGATGGATGTGACACCCACTGATCCCACTGCCATCACCTCCTGGCTCCYGCTAGTGGTCCAAGCGCTGCGGGCAGCCTGACCAGGAAATGTGGCTGAGGTTCCCAGCATGGTCCTCTAGGGCCATGGTTACCACATGAACTAAGGCCTACCTGGATCTCAGTTCAGCTGCAGCCGTATGAATAAACACTGGACTTTTTCTTTACCAGTGGAGCCAAAACAGTGAGAGAGGAGAAAAAGGCCCCTGCCAAGCCAGCAGAACATATCCATCTTCCTGGTGAAGTGAGCAAGGAAAGAGTTTCAGGTTAATCAGTCCACCCAAAATGAAGTATTTTGGTTTGGCCTTCTTCACTTCCCCGTTTCTTCCTTAGTTAGTCTGCTATAACTGCTTGGATTTAGGCCTGGCTGAATTTGGCCCAAAGTCATGTAGGGGTCCAGTCCATTTGAGTTAGTATTTCCCAGACAAACTCCATATCTGAAAACGTATGAGTTTTATTTCAATTTTCTCCTTCACAAATTCCCTCTCYTGACCTTGGTCCAAGTACTTGAGCTCTATGGGACATTTGTTTATTTGTGCATGATCCTCTTCTCTTTCAGCGCTGATTGTTCGTCAAGGCAAGGACTATATTTAAACATACCCTATGTTTACGCAGTTGGCTGATGTGCTGTTGTGAAACTGTTGATTGAGGCCTGTGAGAAGATGGAGCATTCTCCGTGCAGATGGACTTTTTTCTTAATCCATCTGCCAAACTCTAACCAGTCTTTGCTATTCCGGAGGTTCATGATCTGTCCGGCTTCAGGCACTGTCACAGGGATAGAGAAAGGCCTGTCTTCTCAAGGGACACATCTTGTTAAGCTTCCAGTCCCATCTCCAAGCCCAGAGGCACTGTTGTTTCTCAGTAGAATGGCTGTAATCATGTTCTAACAKTGTCCAAAAAAAAAAAAMAACCCAAGAAAAATCTTCTTCAAAGGGGTGGAAATAGTCATGGAATTCTTTTTGAAAAAATATGAAACAAAATACAGCCTGAGGCAGAAAACCAGCATGGAAAATTGGAGTCCAGTTAAAGTCTGGAAGAATAAGTGGAGAAACTTCTATGCTGTTTCTAAAAAGCTACCTTCTATATCCTCTTCTTGGGGAGAACATGAGAGCACAGGTACAAGCTGAATAGTCATCTCAGAGCACAATGGGAAAGGGTTTGCTTGTGTTGTGGGCAGAAGAGTATGAAATGTCCACTGAGGGCCGGAGGCCTGGTGGGTGAAGCTGCAGGTGCTAAAGGCATCCAGTTGGTGCTTCTGCGGCCACTGGGGAATATAAATGTGGCTCTGTGGTTCTTCTGTGCCTGGCATGGTGTGGCTTCCCCTTGTGCATTGTCCTCAATGCTTCAGGAAGCGAACATGGGGGCAGGATATTGAATAAGAGTGGTGACAGAGGGGACATGCTTATTAAAGGCCAGGGCAAATGTATTTATGTCCATACTGAGAGCAAACTACTTTGCCTGCTGGGATCTTTGTCTGAACATCCCACTTAAAATCCCCGTGTAAATGGAGAGCTGTGAACTGTGCTCTGCTCAGGCATGTAAGCGCAACGGCAGGAAAGGGCATGTGCCTGGAGCCAGCCTGGCAAGGTCCTGCTTTGTCCATATGGGATTCCACCAGGCTGGTGACTCAGATGGCCTCAGGAATGCATGTCTGAGCTGTTTCCCCTCGGCCATCTGGGGAACTTCCTCTCCATGCAGTCATCTATTTGGCAAGTCTGTGTCTGGACCATGGCCGTTCCCAGTTTGTCTTGCATGACCAAAGAGTCTAGTTGTGGTTGGGCAGCTCCTACATCCTGCTGAAGTGAGACTGCTTTCATTGCCCCAAAGCATGGCTTGGGGGGGGGGGCGGTCAGACATGCTGATCTGTCACTCAAAGAAGAGGTTAGGGGGAAAAGTGCATGCTGCATTTGACTGTGGGATGGATATTCCAGATTTCAACACTTAAAGGGAAGAAGCAATGGGAATCACAAAACTGTGAAGGTGCCATTTTGTGTTGGGCAGGAGGGTGCATCAGAGARGAAGTTGCTTCTGTTGATGGATTCATGATTAGGTCAGAGGAGAAGCAAGAAATGTCTCAATTTKCTGGAAAAAAAGTTGATGAGGAGGAGGCTGGACTGAAAAAGGAGCATCAATATCCATGACCATGTAGCTGCATGACATCTGGGGAGGAGCCCAGCACTAAATGTCATTTCCCCACTTGTTCTCACAACAGCCTTCAGCAAGGTAGGACACTATCATGGAACCATGGAAAGAAAGAGATATTTGCTGAGAACATTCAGTCCCTACTATCCTAGTTCCTATTCCAGGATGAGATGGGAAGTCCTTGAGAAATGTTACTGCCCTTTGGTGTCTGTAGAGGGAGCAGGTGAGAGGAATAATTTGGCAAAGGTGCTTCATTTTAGTTTGATCAAGGTTGTCTTGAGACAGATCCAGCTCAAAAGATTTAAATGCAAGGAAGATCTGAACATCTATAAATTACAGACCATGTTGGCCACTTTCTCTAAAGTGGCCAACATGAACCCATCAGGTGTCTGTATGAAATATATCCATTCCATATGCCATTTGAGTTCATATAGCAAATGTAGCTTGCCCATAGCTAAAAGCTTGCCTTTATTYAGAAATGAAGGCCCAGGGTCCCAAAGGTGTGTTAGAAGTCCATCCTCCATAGGAGTTCTTGTAGGCTCCCTTGATCCAGGGAATGAACGCATTGCATCAAACCATTTCAAGGAGCGTTGGGGTCATATTGCGGGACTTCAGTTTATACTGAAAAATAAGCAATTTTAGATCCTCCTGAAAAAAAAAAAAGGGTATATTTGGGAATCCTTCTGAAGGTCTGAATTGGAGAACATGAATTTATCATAACTCCCTGAAGGAGTACTTAGTCAACTCTGTTCCTTCCTTTCTTAAGAGTCCCATTTAAATCCCTGGATTTAGAAAAAAATGAGAACAAGTATGAAGGCATGAAAAGAAAATTTGAGTGAGTAAGGAATATTGTAAATGTCCCATACTGTAAGTCATATCTGTCGTATCAGCCACTGCTTATAGTCCATCAAGAGACCTGTCCCAGTGTCAGAGCTTTGATGAAGAAGGTGCATTTTTAGTCTAAGCACCTGAGAATGATTGGAGGAGTCAGTAGGCATCAGCCTACAGGAYTCATAGCTCCTGCCTTTAAGTCATAGGGAGTGTCTCCTTGCAAATAAAAGCCCACCAAAAAAGCAGACACTATGGGGGAAAAAACGCCTAGAAGTGGGTCCTTCTTTGTCCTTTCTTGACCAAAACAACAACAAAAAAAAAAAAGGTAATTTAATCACAGATAGTATCTGGATGCTGCTAATTGGCACTGAATGGTGCAGATTAACCGCAGACACACCACAAACCTTCTCTTGTACCTGCTTTGGATGGAAAGGGGACACACTGCCAGCTTGAGCGCCTGGAAGGACACGCTGCACTGCATGTGGTTGGAGTAGCCTTAATTTTTTGATGGCAGTGGTATTAAATGTGTATGAAGCAGACAGACTGGTGCTAAAGTACTTACTGGGAACATTAATAAACCACGGACCACCCTTCCTCACCATATGATGTGGTTCTGTCTATAGGCAAGATATGTAAAAACAATTTAAAATTAATTTAGCTTTTAAACCTTCTAAAAACACATAAAACCCCCAACCTTTTGATATAGGATTGGGCTGTTTTTCCAAGTGGGAGAATGTTCACATCAGGATTGATTTAATTTTTTTTCCCCTTTTAAATCATAAACAGTCCCGGTACAAGAAACGGTAGCTGTTATTGATTAAAAGTTCATTTGCCTTGTCTTTGCTGATGATTGATATTTGGGAAGGAGGGATGGACGAGGGGAAGGGTGTTGTACGCTGGAGAGAAGAAGAAAATGGGTCACGTGTTACCTGCATCTTAGAATAATGTTAGTGTTGGAAGGAACGTGGGTTGTGAAAAATAATAATTGCTTTAAGGTTCAGTAGATTGCCGTCCTTTTCGTGCGTGTGTGTGTGTTAATGTGTCAGATGGGTCCTCTTTAAATAGCTGTGTGATACGGGAGGGGAGTGAGGCAATTGCATTTCCAAATGGGATTTTTACAGCCCGTTGAAGGAAAGCAGCTTCCCGGGAATGATAGCACCTGGTTTCCAGTGACTGGCTCCAAGTGCTTCCTTTTGCTGTGCTAGCACAAGCTGCAGCAACCCCAAACCTGGCCAGCAGCCTTCAGATTGGCATGGCTGGACCCCAAAACCTTCATCCACCCCATGTATTGAGGCAGCTGGCACTGCCAGCAGCCTCCTCGTGCCCACAGACCATCCCTTTGATTTTATGCAGGGCTCCAGCTTCAGGGGAGTTACATGGAAACCCCTTCAGGATGCTGAAGGTGGAGGCCTCATTCACTACAAGGCCATTCAAAGGAGCTAAACTCAAGGAGGCATGAAAGATATTTCTCAGTCAAAGCCTTTTCCAGAGAAAAAGGACACATTCGGTGAAATTCTATGAATTCATCATCATTCGCCAAATTGTTCAATTGGGGCACAGGGTGGGAAGGGAAGCGTTTTGCTTAGATGTTTTCAAAGCAGAAGGCTTCTGAGTTTGTCTTGCTGTCTTCGGTTTCAAGACCTCCTCCAGTTTCAGGAAAAAAAAAAAACTTTTTAAAAAAAATATTTAAAACATCTGTCAAAACAGAAACTTCTCAGCACAACCCAAATCTGAGTTTTCCAAGACTTCGTAATTTGCTGAAAATATTTGTGGCAAAATTTCTTCCTAGCTCTTTCCCAATACAAAATACTTGCAAGCTGGCACTGAAGGAGCACGCTGTGACTTGCAGAGCTCTCCTGTGCTTTTTCACAGCACTTCTATGGAGATCCATCAATGTGTGAGGAAATGGGGGCAAAAAGACTACTAGATATCCCGGAAAAGGAGCATGGAGGATTGTGTCATGTTGTACCTTCAGATTAAAKTAGTAAAACTTCATTTGTTATACATAGATGGCTGGTTTAATTTTCAGGCATGGCTCATCTCCATTAGCTTCAGCTGCTTAAAAATTAAACAAGATTAAACAAAAACTGAACAAAATTAAACAAAAATTAACTCCTTCCCAATACATGTAAGGCACCTTTTCAAAGATGCCTTCTCTAGCACTGATCTTCACCTCCCTACAAGGAAAGTGGACCTTCCACTAACTACAAAGTGCATGAAGCTGGGAGGGACACTTGTGGTTTCCACCTCAAAGGGCAGAGTTAAGGGAATCTTCACCTGTGGGCAGCAACATTGACTTAAGCTGATTCATTATACGTTCCCTAAAAATGATTTTGTCCACAAGGCAGCGGCATCTGGCATTTTATTGCATTTTCCTATGTTTTTGAGTTGGTTCGAGAGCAGAAAAGAGGAAGGGAAAGGCATTTCTCTGTCTGACATGTGTGGATGTTTTCCTGGCCTGCTACCTGTGTAAGGGCAGGCTTCTTTATGTCCTCCTGATTTTATTGCTGGCTTTCCCATAAACGTCGGGCCCTGCCTACTTTTCTCTTTACATTCAGGATCACATCTTGCTCTTCTGAAGCAGTTTATGGCCTGGAGAAGCAGAAACACATCTGAGTTGCAGACCGCAGAGCCTGGGACCTCTTGGTAGCTCTAATGGACGCGTGAGTCGCCAGCCACCGGACAGGACCATCGGTGATGAAAACRGTACCAGGTAAAAGGGCCCATTTTATGCCCTGAAATCTGGTCGGTGCCAGCAGCGCATCCACAGGCAGCGGTGACACGGATGGGCCATCCCAAAGCTTGTGCTCCTCTTGGGGAGCCAGCACTGAGCGCTGCACCCACGGGGCTCACGCAACCCTGGCCCCATGGGGCTTCGTCCCGCCAGCTCCTTCCTCCTCCCTCTCTGGCAGAGCTGGAGTCTCAGGGTTCTGCAGCACACGCGCCCGTGCCAAATCCCTCTCCAAAGCAGGCGTTCCTAATCATGCATAAATACGGCGGTGGATATAGCCGTCTGTGTTGCTCCAGAGAAAGCCTTTGATCCTGGATTGAGAGCTCATGTTTCAGGTGTTTGGGCAAATCAAAAGTACAAAATAGAAACTCCAAATTGCCTTGTAATTTTTAAGAGGCAGATCAGGAAGACACTGCTTGCTGGATGGGGAACAGATGTGTCTCCATCAGCTTCACCGCTGTCCAGAGCAGCTCTCCTTCCCGCAGGGGCCCGGAGCCAGGGGTGGTGGTGGTTTGGGGAAGGTGGCTCCAACGTTTATGGATCCTGTCTGGGAAAGGGGGTGTACAAGCCTGTCTGTCTGTCTGCTCTTCAAACTCCAGTCTGAACTTYGGTTCAAAGCTGGCCCTGTTCCTCCTGCTCCTTTTCACCTTGGGTTTTCCAGGACTCATAAGCATTCCTGGCCTGGAATTGTACTAAAGACTCTGGTTTCCTCCACCCAGGCAAAGGGGAGAGGAATCGGTTCCCCCTGCCAGGGGATATATTACCTCCCTCCAGGCAGGTGGTCATTGCTGCTTGATGGGGCATTACCTGGCAGTTGAGGGACTCACCTGCAAGATGTGGAGAGCTACAGAAGCCAAGGGTGCTCCAGGAGCCTGGTGTCCACCTCCTCCCGGCTCAGTCCAAGGCACTGGAAAGCAGCCCGTGGCAGTGGGGCTGATGCTTCTCATTGCTGTGGTGACTCCACTGCTGGAGACACACAGGGAGCCTTGAGGTTAAGGCAAAGCTTCTGAGTCACGGCTGCTGGAGCCACCGAGGCAGCAGCACGGTGCCAAGATGCTTTCTGATGGAAAATAACGGCAACTGCACTTGGCATTGAGAGCGAACCTGAGCAAAGCCTGGCCAGGAGCCTGGGAGAGAGACAGTTGCCTTTGCCTGCCTGGATACCCCTGGAGATCTCAGGCCTGGGCTGCTGTCGTGGTGGAACTGGCAGGATGTTCTCCCTGTCTGAGGTGCATGAGGCAACTGCCCAGCACCTGAAGCAGCAGAAGAGCAGGGATTTGTTCCCAGGCCTGCACACATCCCCCGGGACCAGGACAAGGCCTTGGTGCTTGGTTTGCTCAGGGAAGTGCTGCAGAGGGAACACTTGAGGGTTCCTGCAGGCCAAGCCAACTGCTGGGGTGCTGGGGTGCTGCTGGGCAGACTTGGGAAAGAGGTTCCCTTGCCTAGGAGAGGAGCTAGCCCCAAGTATGGAGAGAGAAGCCATCTCCTTGGGGCTAGTGTTTGCTCTGGCTTCCCAGGAATAGCTGCTAGAGGGCCTGTAAGGTGGGGTGGGGAAGCCCATAGAGGTCCCAAAATGTCCCCAGCTGTGTCAGGAAGATTTTCAGTGGGTGGTTTCCAACATGGGCTGAAGTAGAGCAGAGCCACGCAGTGCTGAAGCTTCCTCCAGCACCCTGAGGAGCTCAGGGACCACAGAGTGGTCCCTCCTCTCCATCACCCTAGGAGACCATCTCCACCCCTGCCTCACTTCAGTGCTGTGCTCCCTGAAATCTCCTGACCATGGTGGAGGGAGTGGGATCCGATGGGACAGCTGCTGTGAATTAGAGCCCTCTCAGCTAAATTGCCGCTGTGCCTTCCCCCTCCCACTGCCCAAAAGCAAGCTGCAAGCCCCTCTGAGTTTATGATCTGCGAGTTCATGCAGCCTCCATTAATTTTATGAGTAGATTTCCCTCTATCTGCTCTCATATATCAGCCGCGGGAGGTGGAGGATGACGTAAGGCCGGTGGGACGYGGAGCGCCTGGCGTCCTAGGTGAGCTTCCCTGCCCGGCCTAGCAGCCCTGCTCGCTCCATAGCTTGGACCTGGCTGCAGGAATAGCCTGGGACTCCCTCACAGCACACAGCCACGAGCGGCCCGCACCGCCACCACGAACGGGGCGGAAGGGAACGGGGTTGAGGTCCTGGAAATGCATCTGCTATGTTAACATTAAAGCTCCAGAGGGTAAAATAATGCGGATAATGGGCACAAGGGGCTGTTAAAATTGCCCTTTTTTGGCTTTAATTTGCCCAGCCTAGGTGGCTCTTGCATGCGGGGAGCACTAAGAATCCCCAGGGCCCCTGAGGGCTGTGGAGGCAGAGTGAAAGAGGGACATAAACCCCAGACCTTGCCGTAAACCTGTGGGGTAATTGGCAGCATTGCACTTCCTATGAAACCCAAGAAGGAGCTAAGTCCTCGGATAGGGAAGGGCTTTTTGAGGAAAGTGCAAAGGAGCCTGCTGGAAACTCCAGGTTTACCTCAGGYTCCGCTTCTCCTTCCCGTCAGGAGCAGCTGCTGGTGCAGCTCCGGACCCAGGCATGGCTATTCCMGCTCCGGGATGTCTGCCAGGGGCCAGAAACTGCTGGAAAAGCCTTGCCTGAAGCTCTGCTTCCCCAAACGTGCTGCAAGGGGCAGAGGGGCTCTGCAAGGATGTCCCCCAACCAGCTGCTCCGCCTCATCCCCCTTCTTCCCCTCTTTGGGTCTGGCGCATGGAGCCTGGGCATGAGCYGGGACCAAGCCCCTAAGCCAAGAGGGCCGGTTTTGGAGCTGCCAGGACCCGAGCCTGCAGGCTGGGGCCCAAATGAGGACTTTTTTGGCAAGGTGCTATTTCCCCCTGATCACTTTCAGCATTTCGGGGTCATTTTCAGTGAAGTTTTTTGATCTGCTCATTCTTTTGGAAAAAAAAAGAATATCAGTTTTAGTTCACTTTGCCAGCCCTTTGTATCCATTTCCCAAATGGCAACACTTGGGAATTTTTTACCAACATTGTTCAAAGACTTTGGGGACTTTTATTTTATTTTATTTTTTTCCCTGGGATCAATTTTGCAGTGGAAAAATCCCATTTTTCAGCTACCTCTGCGCATTGGTTCTGACAGAGGAACATCCTCTCCCAAACCAACGGTAACGAAACCACAAAATCTGTTCTCAAAGAGGCAATCAAAAAGGAGAGACACAGAGAGAGAAACCAAGCAGAATTTCTTTTTCTTTCTACGTTCTGAGAAAGCCTGTGAACGATCCTGCTTTCAATTCTCCAGCCTTCCCAGAACATCGTAGTAACGTTACAAATTTAGCCATAAAGCTGCGGTTGAGTTATAGTTATCATTGTAAAACAATAATAACTATGCAGATACTTATTATGGTGCATTAAGTTACAATGATAGTAAATCTGTCATAATAACCATGGCAACTCTCTTAGCCGCGCAGTAGGAATCCTGCGATGTTATTGATAAAATCTGCTGAACTCTGCTGTCTTACCCTCCGCAGAGCCGCTGTACCGTTTTATTGTAAATGGGGATTAAACGATGCAAACCATATCTCCCCCGGCAGTCRTTGGTGCTCTTCGGTTGCATGAAGCCCTGGATGCAATGCTCTGGATGGTCAGATCTGGCCAAGGATGGTTGAGGAGCTTTGCAAAGCTTTGGTCTAAATGAGGGGCTGGTGGATTCAGTTGTCTGATGGCTTCTTGGGACTCGCTGGTGTCTGGGCAGATCCCACCCCACGTGTGGTTTCTTGCCCCTGTGCAGTGTTGGGTGCTGCAAGAGCAGGTCACAAGGCTACGCTCATGGTCCAACACCTGCCTCCCAAAGGTGAGAGCCTCTGGAAAAAAGACCCAGCTCCAAGCAGTCGGGAAGAGCTGGAGACATCTCTGCTGTACCAGGCTGGAGATGGTTAAGCGTTGCTGGCTGGCAGGAGCCAAGAGCTTTGGAGAGCCGTCTCGGCGGCTGCCAGCCCTTGGGAGCGTGCCGGAGGCACATCGGCAGCCGTTGAGCCTGACTCAGGCTGTGGTCGGGCTGCAGCCCCCGGTGCAAAGATTCGCATCATGTGGCCAAAGCTCTGACATGTTTTACGACCCTGTGCTGTCTCCCTCCCAGCTCTGTCCAGCCTCGCGAGTGCCAGGGGAACCCACAAGAAAGGCTGTTCTCATGAATTTCCCTGACTTGTTTTGGGGCAAGAGAAGATCACACTTCTCTGGGAGCCAAACCACAGCAGCTCCTTCCGAGTTTCTATCAGCCTCATGCATGCACTGCCCTCGCTCAAGTAAGAAGCAACATCTGCACGGGTACCRGTTTGTCCAGTGTGGGATGCCTACGGAAGCACAACCAGCTTCTGGCACATCCACATCCCATCTGTATAGGCTGAGACAGCGTGGATAGACCCAGCTGCAGTGACTTCCCCACTCGGACCCATTGCAAAGTGGAGCTCTCCAAGTGGGCAGAGCCATCAGGTCTCCATGCTGGCAGGAGTGGGTGGCAAGAAGAAGCCCCCACTGATCATGTTTGAGTTCCCACATCCTGTAAGAAGCGGCTCCATCGTAGTCATCTAYGTGGGGTAAACCACAGAGGAATGATGGCTCCTTCAGGCTGGCATGACAGCCTATTCTTGGCACATGCCACATGTGTCCATGTCCCTGCAGGCCACTCGAGCTGGGGACCTGGGCAGTGAAGGTGCCTCAGGGCTGGAGGAGGAGGGATGGGATGAGATGAGCTCTGTCCTGTTGCGCTGGGCTCACTCCTGCTCCATCTTCCTCCCTGTGAGCATTGCCAAAAATGGGTATGTTTCTCCTCTTGTCATTTTTCCATTGTGTTTCATGGTTTAGGGGAAAAAAGACTAATAATTTATCACCGTAATAAGGATTTTCTGGCCGAGGAAAAGCCCATTAATGTCTTGCTGAGCATAGGAACTGAAGCTCTGTTGTGAGTGTTTGTATTTTCTAATTACTCGCAGATGACTTGATCATGTCAGCATGCAGCCGAATACTGGAGTTTAAGCCCTGGTTGGCCCCATTTGGCTCCTCCAGCCACGTCCGCCAAGGTAGGGAAAACTTTCAGAGGTGGTTTTGAAAGGGGAAAAGATGTCAGAGCCCCARTCTGCTCAGAAACAGCCCTAAAAATCCACATTGATCCTACCGGAGATGCTTGGTAGGTTCGTTCCTGTTCCTAACGGCCTCTTCATGCCAGGAAGGAGCTCTCTAGGGTAGGTGCAACTATTGGAARTCAGAGAAGTTGCCGTGAGTCAGTGAGATGCCCTCAACTCTCAGCAGTTGGGAGCGTTGGTCCTTCCGAGTAACGTTTACCCTTTAAATAGGTCAATTTGTGGCATTTAGGGGAAAAAAAAGKTTTTGAGGAGGATGCCAATGTATTTTGTTCATCTGAGGGGCCAAAGCATCCAGCCATGCCCACTCCAAGCTTGCAAATGGTTCTGGTGGGGCACTTTCAATGCTTACTKCTTTAGTAGTATTATGAATTGGGAAAAATGTGCCCGTGTATATGTGTAAGGAAAACATGTAAGGAAAACTCCACCTTTGAACTGGGGAATCTTCCTAGTCTCTCCATGTGACTGAAGCCCAGGGAGAGACCAGCTCAGAGGTTGATGGAGCCTGTGGTGACCTTGCTTGGTGTCAAACCGCTTCGCTCCAGGAGGGCTGTGCTGGGAATTTGTGCGAGTCTGGGGGAGTTTTTGTTGTTGCTTTGTGTTTTCTCCCTTTTCCCACTGTTTGATGTTGCCAGGAGCACCCGCTCCTGCAATTTCTGCTTTCAGCTGCATGTTTGGCTTTTTCCTTTTCCTTCCCATGTAAGGATCTGTGGACAGATTTTATCTCTGTTCACTGCTGATTGGAAATTTATCAGTGTAATTGCACAAACTTATGTTTTATAGGTTACATATTAACACTCTTAAATGGCAATCTGGTATTTACTGTAAGTTATATTAACTGTTACTGATTACTATTACAGCAAACGCTGCCATAAGTATTGAATGAGCTCCACATCCAGCTCCCTATTGATGCCTATATTTGCAATGCTTCCCTACTACCGAGCTGAGCAAGGGGACTCCAACTGTCTAGACTCCTTGGTACGTTTACATGGCTCGTGTGATGGCTTTCATATGTTGCAAAATCTGAGCTTTCTATTAAAAAATAATAGCTTGGCTCTCTAGGTTTCCAATGCTGCTCCATGCCCTCTTTCCTCCAGGAACAAAAGCCCCAATGGCAAACTTCTGCAGTGCTTTAATTTAACTAATACTGCGTTTTCTGCCCCAATATGTGGACACTTATCTTGAGGGTTGAACTGGCACTGTGTGGTCCAGCCAAATATGTTCTTGTAGGGAGAGGATATTGCCTTGGAGCATCACATCGTGCTCATTCAGAGTGGAAATTGTAAAAGTGGGGACTCCCATGGCTTGAGTTTTCCCACCTTTTGAACAGACCTGGTGCTGCTGGGGCCCCGAGGGGCTGCTGTGCCCCCAGGCCGGGTACAGCACAGGGTGCAGGAGGAGGAGGCTGGTAGCSCGGGTACAGCACGGTGCTCATCGTGCGCCGTCTTACAGGCTCAGGGTGCCGCTTGTTGCCCCAAGGGCTCTCTCTATTCCTGCGTTTGTGCCTCTAAGGGGAGCCCAGGAAGGCAAATAGCTGGCGAGGAGGAGTCTCCTAGCACATACTATTGGAATAACACATGGGAGTATGATATTTTTGAAGCGTTCTTGCCACAGCACAGCCTCTTTGAAGTGTGCTCAAGCAAAGCGCACGGTGCCAAGAGCGGGGAAGCAGCCCTGAGTACCAGAGGAGCTCGGCTGCTCCGATCTGCTGGGGTATTCCACAGGTATTTCCCTGATAACAGCCCCTGGCTGATGCCCCAGGCTGGCTGATGGCATTTAGGCTGGTATGCATCTTTCACCCCAGTCATAAACAGCTTTCTGGGAAGAATACTTTTGGGGAAAGTCGAGTATTGCTTTCCCTTCCTCCTGATGCTCTTGTGCACAGAATTAAATAATGCTCTTTCAGTTAGCTCTGGAGGAAAGGGAGTGGGGTCGGAGCTCTGGGAGAGCCTCTGGTGCCCAGCTAACCTGTGCCAAAGCCAGAGGCATCTCTGCATCCTGCTGCTCGGTACCTGAACTAAGCGGGGTGAGGAGCTGGAAGCCTGCAGGTCCTGGAAGAAGTTGGGTGTCAGGGATGAGCAGCTCGCTCTGGAGGGTCCCGTGTTGAGCACACTGGGGTCCTCTCCGCTGCAGAGCCCACGGCACTTCATCTCCTCCCAGCACAGAGCTGTGGGAGCTGCTGGGGCTGTGGGGAGGCTGTGAGGCCATCGCGTACCTGTTTGATCTTGTGGTGTGTGCTGTGAGCTTGTGATGAAGTTCTTGGGTGAAGCAGTGGAGAGGTGACAGCTGCAGGCAGGCCCCCAGCCCATCCTTCTCTGGGGTACAGATGTTGGCCGTGCCATTTAGCCGGCCACTGGAGGATGTTCCTGACACATCTGCGTGGAGGGGAGCAGTTATGGCTTGCAGGGGCTGGAGGGTCTCTGAAAGTTGGTTCTTCTCCAAGGGGGAGTGAAATTTGGGTCATTTTGAGGCCCTCTGGGAAGGAGCTCAGGACCAGATTGCTGCCTGCTGAATTATTCTGGCAGGGGGGACCCTGTGGCATTTGGTGAAGTGGCAGAGCCTTTGCCTAAAGGCTTGGATTCGGAGGAGCTGAGAGAGGGAGCATTGACTCAGGGCTTTCCCTTGGACCTTGAGTCATGTCCTCCTTGAAGGATGGAGAAACTGAGGCACAGGGAGGTCCTGGCCCACGTTCTGCCCCTGGTTCCGCTCGGAGGAGCGACTGGCCACGACCTGGCTCCGTAGGAGCTGGCCAGGCTCTGCACAGGCCCTGGGAACCTCTCAGCGAGCCTCGGCAGCCCTCGCTTCCAMCCGAGCTCATGGCAGTTCCGCTCCTAATAAGTTAATCTGATGGGTTTTGTCATGAGCAAAACAAGAAATCACGTTTTTAATAATAAAAAAAAGGGCCCTGCATCTTGTTAACATCTGGAGTTCAATCATTTCTGTGCTCAAAACTGTGGAATGCTTCAGCACGATATAAATCTTGCCACTTGCCGTGCATGGGCTCCAGATGGGGCGGCAGAGCCGCGCTCGCTGCCGGCCCACGTGGGCGCCGGAGCCCACGGAGCCACCGGGGGTCCAAAGGGTGCCCGTGGCACCCAGCATGTGGTTCCCAGCTGAGCATCGCCCCTCGGGACAGGGGCAGGAGGCTGCAAGTGCATCAAGGAGGTGACTCCCCAGGGGGCACCCGGGCTCCAGAAGGAGCCTCCATCTACTTCCCTGGAGGCAGGAGCAAGGGCCACATCCCTGCGCGGGGCACGAGCAGATCCCGCAGGGTCCGTGCCCGCTGCCCCCTCCTCCTCCATCCTCCCCTCCACATCCCTGATAAACACGTTAAGGGCTGGAGCGGGACGTGCAGGGGGATGCCCAGCTCTTAATCCAACGTCAGGCTGCAAATGAATCACGTAGCGCCGCGGAGCTGCCGCTCGGGCATCCCTGGTCGGCGCCAGCTCCTTCCCTTGTGCCCGGTGACCGTTTCATTCCCTGACAGGTCTCTCGAGGCAGGCACTCGACACGGAGCAGAGCGGAGCCATCGCCCCGCAAACGCTCTTAACGAAAGCAAGGGGATTTATTCTCTCTGAAAGTTTTCTTTAATAATTTTCACTTAAAAAAATGAAAACCATGGTTTTTCGGTTAAAACCAAGCTCTGGCAGCTGGTGGCCAAAACCCCCTGGTTTTCAGGTTCCTTATGCTTTTGACAAGCTAGGCAATTTTCCATGAAAATAGAGCTCTTTTTTTTTACCCTTTTTTATATTTTTAAGGTAGCCTTCAACTGAAAAACGATCTGCTAGAAAACAGTTAGAGGGGAATTTTTCAACCAGCTGTAGTCAAGGCCCTGATGGGAGGAAGCCGGTSGCAGACCCGTGTGCAGGGATGGGAAATAAGGGACAGGAGGCTCGGGGTCGCCTCGGACGCGCTCGGCAGCAGAGGCTTAGCTCTGCCACCACGCGTCCGGTCGGATATCCCGGATATCTCCGGAGAGGATGGAGCCGAGGGGAAGGAGGAAGCGGAGGAAAGAGGCCTCTCCTCCCCAGGATGCCTGATTTGGGCTGAAAATGAAGAGTTTTACTCAAAGTGTCTGTCGTCTGCAGAGCCCAGGCTGCTGAACAGGCCACGGCTCTTGGTGGCGGACACTCGGTGAGGACGAAGGCTCCTGGACTCCTCCTCGCAACGGGGAGGCGGAAGGCGGCTGTTTGCTTTTCCTCTTGTCTCCGGGTGAGGATCTGTTGATATTGTTTGCTAAACAGGAATGCCAGTGGCAGAGGAATTAGAAGAAATCCCGTCTTAATTGGAAACAGTGAGTTTGTGTATTTTTTCAGTTGTCTATTTTGGGCCTTGTAAAATTAAAGTTATTAACTGTAATGCCGCGGTTTCCAGATTCCCACAGCCCTTTACAATAGCGGGGAAATTCATCCCAGGTCACTGGGAGCCTTTAATGAATACATTAAGGCCTTATTATTAAAATAAAGTACTTGCAGCTTTACGGGAGACATCTGGCAAGGGATGCTCGCGCCTCCGAAGGCAGCAGGGCTCCGAGCGCGGCCGCTCCCGGCAGCCTCCGCTTCTCCCGGCAAACCCGGCAGCGCAGAGGCTCTTTGCCAGAGCGGCCACACCGGGATGCGGCTTCTCCCTTCACCATCCACTTATGTGGATGCGTTCCTGTGCATTTTCCTGGAATTTTCTGCGGTAAAGGTGCTGGGAAGCTGAGGCCGGGGACGGTTTTCCTTGGCGGGGCTCGCCATCCAGATGCTGGGCCCACAGGGGTGGCAGGGCCCAGAGCCCCGACTGGCGCCGGATCACACAGCGCAGCCCCGGATGCATCCCAGAAAAATTCCTTGAGGAAAGCTGGGAACTGARCCCTTGGGTTTCAGCACGATTAAAACTCCCTGGTGTCGGCGTGCAGGTAGCGAGCGGCCAGGCCCCGCGCGCCGCCGGGAAGGCTCCCGCCAGCGGCCTTATCACCCCCTTATCTCTGTCCAGGCTGGGTCCCGCCGCAYGCGGGGCCACGCGGCACTAATAGCGGTAGGAAAACACACGAATCCCCGCGGGGATCACGTCCCCGCAGGGATCGTTGGAGCGGGGGCCCTGGGGCTGCCGGAGCAGCCTCATCCCACGGGAAAAGGGAGACGGGAACCCCCCGTTGCTGGTGAGAGCTGGCGAGGAGGAGGAGGGCGAAGCGCAGGGGAAGGTCGGCTGGGCAGGTTACCCGCCAGCCTCCCCCCGGCTCCGCACAACCCCAAACCTCGGCTGAGGCCGAAAATCCAGATCTGAAGGGTCTGGCCCGGCCCCAACGCAAACATTATTGTTGTTTCTGGATTATGGAATTTAGCAGGAAAGAAAATCCCACCGCTGAGTGATGCCAACAAGATACACGCTTGTGTCTTGTGTTGAGTCTGTCCTATGAACTTTATGAAGGCTCCCATACACGCAAGCTTAAAAACAAAATAAAAAAGAAATTATGCAGCTCCCAAAAGTTTTCTTGAAAGTAATTTTTTTGCCAGGCTCCTCCCTAGCAGTTAATTAAGAGTTCTATTAAACGCTGACAGGCGCTTGATAACGTTATGTATTGCAGCGGGCTCTGTTTGCAGCGTTATAATTACGGCAGTGAAACGGTTCCCATTATAACCCTTCTTTTCATAAGCGAATAACTTTTGAAAACACTCACTTCTGAGGTTGAAACTTTCGCATGCCTGGCCATTACCCAGTGGAGATTATTTATTTCTTCATAGAAATGCTCGGCAGAACCATCCACTCCAGAGGGTGGAGAAAAAAAAAACCCAAAAAATCTTTTTAAGAAGTCAAAAAGAAATCTTTTATTTTCCTGAAGAGGGGGATAACCAAAGCACCTGATATCAGACGCTCCCTAGGACTGTTTTCAGGGAAGAGCTGAAAGCAGAACAGAGCACCTGGGGCAGGTTCTGCCCAAGGAAATAGTGTTATCTCTATCTTGACAGCAACGCTGAACCCAACAGCAGCCTGTGAGGGGAATTCAAGTGTCACCCACAAGAAGTGATGCTCGGTGGTAGGTTAAAAATGGACATCGGTAACTAAGAGCTTTTTGGCTTTTGCCAACATTTTTTGAGGTACCAACAGTATTTCTTATCTCTCCTGAGGGACGAATAGTCAGTCCTGAAAAATTTTTTSAACCAAAAATGTGCAGGGTAAGATCTCTCTAGGTCAATGAAAATATTTTCCTTTGATAATTTCCAACTTCCTGTTTCTATAGGGTKTTTTTTTCCTCACCAGCAGCCTAATTCTGGAGGAAAAAAAAAAGGACCTTTTAGGTTAAAACCCTGGGACGTGTCACTGGAGGAAATGTAAAAGCCAAACATTTGGGCAATTTGGAAACGCGTGTCAATTTGTGAACACTGAGGCTGGCGTTTTCCCAAGCCCTCGGCACTGGGAATCTTTCCGTGGGCTCACGTTGGACGGGATCTCGGAGACAGCGATGGCCAAACCCAACGCARCTGTGTTGGGACCAAGAGCCAGAGCTGCCCTGACCTCTCACCAGGGCCTTGATGGATTTTTGTGACTGCCAGGAGCGGGTGTAGGGTGAATATGTGTCCAACGGGAAAGCAGGCAGGGAGCTGGGCTGCCCTTCCCGGAGCAGGTCGGCATTCCAGCTTCCTCGTGGGGATGCTGCAGGACCAGCCTGGAAGGCAGCCGGTCGCCCTGGTGAAGGTAAAGACACAGATTCACAGATTCACAGATTCACAGAATATTTAAGGTTGGAAGGGACCTCTAGAGATCATCTAGTCCAACCTTCCTGCTCAAGCAGGCACACCTA
>NW_020455577.1:345976-351495 GCF_003342845.1 Nothoprocta perdicaria
TTGAACAGCACTGGGCCCAGCACTGACCCCTGGGGGACACCACTGGCCACAGGCCTCCAACTGGACTCGGCCCCATTTATCACCACCCTCTGAGCTCCACACCAAGGAAGCTCTTTGGAGATTCTGCATGGAAGTGGACGTGGTGAACAGCCTGATCCSCCATGGGGCCTTTAACCACACCGGGAAATGGGAATCAGGCTCCTAAATGGCTTTTGAGAAGGAAAAAGGCTCCCCAGTGGCAGCACTGGCTCTTTTCCATCAGTGCCTGAGAGAGCAAGCAGAGTCTGAAGGCTCTTGGGGCCCGAGGGCTCTGCAGCCTCCCCGCTCCAGCCCCTGCCTCTGTTTCGCACAGATCCGACAGGAAAAAAGGCTGGAGGAGGCTAAGGAGGCACGGACAGACAGCGGAGAGGTTTGGCTCTTGCTCAGAGGGAGGGAAAGAACCTTTGGCAGCTCTCGTGAAGGATAAACCAGGAGAAAAACGGCCCCTCTTAATTGCCTTGTTCTRGCAAGTGGAGCGCGGGGACACGCAGCACCATTAACACGCGGCGAGCGGCTCCTTAGGCATCGCTGCTCTTGCTCTGAGACAGGGCACTGACTGCTTAGGTCAGGCTTGCCAGGGGCTTAGAGCTGGTTTTAGGCTCCTGCTGCGAAGGCCCTTCCAAATCGCGGCTTGGTTTTATTCGGTTCCTCCCGACTCGCCCCAGCAGAGGCGAGGGCAGGAGGTGGCTCTGCAGCACATCCCTGTGCTGCTCCGTTGCCCTGTTTTCCTTTAGGTTTTGGCTCCCAAAAGGCTGCGTGGTCAAAGCAGAGGTATCTCCATAGAGCCGGAGTGAGGGGCGGTCAAGTGGGATGCCCAAGTGTCCCCCTGCATCCACCCTGGGGCACGTGGCCCTGGTCGCTGAGGAAAAGGGCTGGATCAGCACGGAGCGAAAGACGTCACGCTCCTTGTCCCCAGGGACGTGAGTCAGAGCGACGGATTCTGGAGACTTGTGAACGCAGCAAAYGCGCGCCGAGGAATGCGCCTCTCAAAACACTTTTTTTCCCCTCTTTCCTTTTTTTCCTGTTCTTCTCCCCACGTCCTTGCTCCCATCCCTGCAAGTGTTTTTAAATGCTGGTGGCTTCCAAATTAGCAGGCGCCTCGTCGAGGTTGCACTGCCCTCTGTCCCCTTCCCGGAGGTGCCGGAGCTGCTCCGGGTGGGCTCCCCATAAAGCCAGTTTTCCAGGGTGGCTCCGGTGGCCGGGGCACATCAGGGCCGCTCTCTGCTCTTTCTGCTGGAGGAGTTCCTCGTGCCTTAGCTAAACGGGAGGGTGTTTGGGTCAGTCCTAGAGCTCTTCAAAGGGAGTCCGAAGGCCTTTGCTTTTCCCTTTTTTGTTTTTTTTTTTCCCCTCGCTATAATGGCAGAAACGTATTTTTTCAGTTGCCTCTCACATTGTAAAGACCGAAGTGCTTTTGCTCAACTTTAAAAATAAAAAAATAAATAAAATTGCCTCTGGATGGAGACCAGAGCTTGCACGTTCCCGGGGCGGGTGGCGAGCCTCTCAGCCTGCCCCAAGGCAGCCTCCTCCGGGAGCTGGCCAAGATTTCCACCCTGGAAAAAACCGCCCCTCTGGCAGGGCTTTGCACGAGAGGGGACGGCACCAGCCGCAGATCGCTGAACTGGGCTGAAGGAGCCAGGCAGCATCGCGGGGTGGGAGGGCCCCGGAGTCCTGACCACTGCACCCCGAAAATAAACGTGACCTCGGAGGAAAGCTTGAGACGAAGGGGAAGGGGAGAGAGGGGCACAGCTGATTCCCAGGGGCTATTAATTCTTGCTAAAAGGTGAAAGAAGCSGAGCAACCGCCCCTGGTTTCTTTCACTAAGAAGGGAAGGCAGCTCATTGAATTTGCTGTTAAAATTGTAATAATAATAATAATAAAACAGAGCCCCTAAATTATCCTATTAAAAAAATAATAATAATAAGAGGTAGCTGCCATTTGACATGTGGTCTGGTTTAAATCCTGGGAGCAGCACAGCCCCTGAATCTAACCTGCCAGAGCAGAGCCCCGCTGGCTTCAAAGGCAGCGGGGGACCCTCCGCTTGGCTTTCAAGCCTGGGCTGGGGCTGCTAAGGATTCCGAAGCTCTGAGCAAGTTTTGGAAAATCTCTTTTTTCACGGCTAAACAACCGTGGAGAAATACCTCTTGGTAGGATTGCACCAAGGGAATAGTTTGGGGTGTGAGGCCAATAGTTTGGGGTGGCCGGGCTGCCCTGYGCCTCGCGCCCCGTGTCTGCAGTTCTGGGGCTCTGTGTGAAACCGGGAGGGTGGAAGTGCCCTCTGTGAGCTCAGACAYCCAGATTCCTTCAAATGAGGCCGCCTCCAACAGTCAATCTTCATATAACGCTCCCAAGACAGTGGCAAAAATGCAGACCACGTCTCTCTGCACATTCTTAGGGGCTTCCCAGCTGCTGCCATGCAGGGGCTGCTACAGGGATRCTGCACACATAGTCTGCTGGCAAAATAATCCCGCTTTTCCCAAATCTTTCAGGCTGTATTGAACTACAATCTGATGCCAGCTTGTGCCCAGCTGGGGAATCTGGGATATCTGCTCCTTCTCCTCGGTTCATCTTCAGYTTCCCCGCTGGCGAGCCCGTGGCCGGGAATTGCGGCGCTTTTCCTCCTGCCACGAGAGGAATCTGGAAACCATTACAAGCCGCTCACGCTTAATCACTTGGCCACATCTTAAATGCCTGTCTTAATATCTTGCAGGAGCGAAGATGGCATCGGAGTTTTTGCGGTGCACAGGTTAAAGCACCACGTGCACAGCCCCTTGGCGCCGCGACCCCGTGCACGTTTCAGGGGTGGCTGGTCCCAAGCACCCCACAGGTTCCCTCAAACTCAGGTAGGATTTCAAAGAAAACTTAAGATGTAAAGGAAAACGCAGGGGGAAAAAAAAAAAAAAGAAAAAAAGCCTTAAGGCAACTAGAATGAATCACAAAGATGAGATGTGGTAGTTCAATAGAAAAGCCAAGTTCTTTCATTCCTCAAATGTCAAGATGTTTCACTCCAGCCTTGTCAGGCTGAAGTGGCCTGCTTTCATGAAGTTCAAAACGGGATTTTTCCTTTTCCAATAGACCTAAAATTGGAAGAAGAGACATGTTTTTTGTTGGTGGGTTTTTCTTTTTTTTTTTCTTTTTTTTTTTTTTAAGTTTGTCTCTCTTTTTAAGATTAAATAGTCTCAAAGGAAAACAAAACATTTTGTCACTGGTCAAGCACCAAAGTGAAAAGTATTTCTCCCATTGTCATATTAAAAGCTCTTCCTCTTCAACTCGAATCCTCAAGCCATCAGGACARCTCCCCAACTTTGTTTTCACTTTGCTGCTGTAGTAGTAAAGAGCCTGATTTTGGCACCATTCTTTCACTCAAAGATTTCTTTATTAAACCATTAATTTACCACTAGCTGTTGGGASCTGTTATGAAATCAGTGTTCATATCTAATACAGATCCATCTCTGTATAATTATCCAGAGTGCAGAAGCCAGCCACTGCTAAGCATCTTTGGCCATCAGGTTGCTTATTTAGAGCCTGAAGGGCAGATTTCAAGGCTCTAGACGCTCACTTTTGGGAATCTTCATGAGATCTTGTAGCCCTCTTGAGCCTTGTGTGCCCCAGCAAGGTATGCAGTCACTACACTGTTTTAAAACTAAATAAAACACTCCCAGAGAAAGTACTGAGCCACAGCTTGAACATTTTGAAAGGGAGCTGCCAGTTTATGAGGGTGATTTTCTAAGGTCACAAGAAGTTGCTTCTAAAGTCTCAGGAGGAGCCAAGCACTCTGCAGTGCTCCTTGGAAAACCTCCTCCAAATCCAGTCTCAACACATAAAAGTTCTTCCCCAAAGGACACCCGTAAACACATTGGGGTTTTAAATCCTCTTGCTGCAGCGTGAAAGTATCAACATTTTGCAAACTTTATGGCGGGAAAGAAGCAACGTTCTACCTTAAAGACTTCCAAACTCTAGCACATACTTGTGGCCAAAGCCCCCGGGAGGAGGTGGGAAGGCATGAGGAGCAGGGCTGGGAGAGGTGTTGGAAGACATCCCGGAGCAGCTCCCACACTGGCACGTGGGCTGCCTTGGATGGGCTCCTCCAAACAGCACCATCAAGCAAGGGTATCAACCATGAAGGGGTGGGAGACCCCAACAACCTGGGGTCTCCATCTCCCGAGGACCTCCGGGTGACCCACACAACCCAACGCGCTGAAAACCGTGTCCCGGTGTCCCCAGGCGGCACCGACTCCACCTCTATCTTGCCCGACAGATGTTTGCTCTTAAAAACATCTGTCGATGGAGACTCCAGGCTCTTCCCAGGCCAATTTGTTCCCTGTTCAGCTGCCCTAACTGAGGAGAAGCCCTTTCTAGTGTCTAGCCCATCTCGCTTGCTTTACCTATCCACCCGGGACACTGAAAACTGATTATCCCTGTCTCTTTACAGCTGCATTTTATATATTTAAGGACTCTTATCATGTCTTCTCCCCCACAGTCCTATCCCATCCAGACTAAACAACCCCAGTTCATTCACTCGAGCATTTAACAACAATAAATTTGTTTGATGACATTCAATTTGTTTAGAGCAGCGGTTCTAATAATCCACCCTAGGCCAAAAATAACAAATATTTAGGAAATTTCTCGTCAAATCTCTAGTTTTATCATCTGTTTTGACAGTGAGATTGCAATTTTTAACCCAAATGGTTATAATTAAGGCAACTGCTTTCTATTTTTCTGTGTAAATGTTTGAACTACACCCTTCACACTGGCTGAGTGATACAATTAAAAGTATTAAACAAATGTCATGAGATGCTTGTTTTTTTGGAAAATATTCTGTATTTTTTACATATTTATGAAGTGTCTTTTAAAAGCTATTAGCCGCAAAAATATTTCTTTAGCTATTGAAAAATATTTATGAGTATCTGCTCAGCTCTGCATACGCCATCCAAAGTGGGAAATCTATAATATTCAGGATATTTGCAGGCAGGATGAATTTTCTTTTATTTCAATAATTTTTTTTTTCTGAAAATGATGTTATTTTACCAGCTTTTAATYCTATATAGATAGGGATGGACAGCCTTTTTCATATAAACATCTTGAGACAAGGAATTACCAGGTAATATTTTTTATGGCAAAGTAATCTCAAATACCCTGAGCGAGGACAGAAAGGAAGATCCCTGAATTTGCCCGAATAAGTCTTTATATATACTTTTTTTTCCCCCTATAAAACACATAGGAGTTTCATGCCTGGGATAAAGAGAATATAGCGCTTTTGTTGTTGTTGTTGGTTGTTTGTAGTATTAAAACTTGGAAAGGAGGAAAGAACTAAAGCTCAAGGCAGAGATGTGGAATTCGCACATCACGAGGCCCAGCTGGTGGGTTTGGTTTAGGCGGCTGGTCTCTATGTGGGCACACGGAGCGCAGCTAAACACATATAAGAGCCGCCAAGGCCGCCATGACTCCCCCTCCCCTCCCCCCCACCGCCGCCATCTTCCCGC
>NW_020455577.1:351734-381228 GCF_003342845.1 Nothoprocta perdicaria
GCCCCGCCGCCTCCCGGCCCTGCCGCTCGGCCGTCCCAGCCCTCCGCATCCTTCCCCCGGCTCCCCTRTCCGGGCTTCCCGCTCCCACATCCATGCACCCGGCCTGCCCACCTCTCCCTTTAGCTTTCCGCCCTCCTTGCCCCTTCCCTCCCTTCTTGCTGCTTTCCCCTGCTCTCCGTCCCGTCGGCCAGTCCCCTTTTCCTCTCCCCGTGTCTCTGCCGTGGCCTCTCTGTGCAGGCCCTTGGCCCTCCCTGTTGGCTTCCTCCTCCCCACGCCAGCCTTCCTTCCAGCCCCTCTGCCGACCTCTCCCTGTCACCGTCCCAGCCCCTCCAGCTCCCTGTCCTCACCCTATGGCTGTTCCCCCTCCAGCTCACTTCATAAACCCTTGGTTAATCAAGGGCCCTTCTTCAGCCCCGGTGTCTCTCTGTCCCCCARTTAGTCCCTGCTCTGAGCCCTTCGTCCCTCCCTCCCCTGCTCTGGGTGCTCAGATCATCTCAGTCTCTTTATTAGACTAACGAAACACTTCCAAGTATCTGGGTTCTCTGTTGTGCCTTCCCACAGCACCTACCATGTCTTTTCCTTAGGCTGGTTTGCCCTGGTTTGKTTGTTTTCCTGGAAAAGCTACTTCAGGGTCTTCCTTTGACTTTATGAGTTTAGTTTAATTCTGTTTCTTCTCTTTGCCCCTTACAGAGTTTTGTGAATCCTTGCCGCCGCCGCGTCGCCCTCAGCCCACGAGTAAGAGCCGGAAGCAGCTGCAACGGGAAAAAGCCCTCCAGGAGCAGTGCCAGAAGCTGCCAGTGCAGGATGGAGCTGCCTCTGCCCTTCCCGAGCAGCTCCTTTCCGTACCCCAACACAAGCCTGGCCATCCTCAGCAGCCTGCGGCGGCACCACCCCGTGCCCCTTCAGAGGGAGACCAGAGGCAGCACAGCAGCCAAGAGCAGCCCAAGGAACTGCGCCTGGGCGACCCTTGTAATGGCAGTGAAAATGCCCAGAACCTCCCTGAACAGTCGAACCTGAAAGCGGAGAAAAAGAAAGTGGAATTGTTAGTAAGTCGGTAAAATGAAGGGSTTGATTTTATTCTATATTAATTCATTCTTTTGCTGTGTGGTAAAATGAAACTGGATATTGAACTTTGCTCTGCCTCTTAGGAAGGCTGTTTGTTTCCTCCCTGGTGAATCTCTGTTTCATCTCTCTTTGGGTTAAATCTAATCTGATGTAGTCTAATTCATGCAGATATATGCTGTGCTGTCTTTAAGTAACTTCCTCTGGCAGTGGGGCTGTAAATTAGAAAGCATCCAAAATGTGAGACTGTCTTAATGGTTTATAAAGACCCAATCTCACTCTGGGTAAATGAACCACATTCCACAACAGTCAGACCTTTGGGAARTAGATCTCCAATTTTGTTAGGAGTTAAGGCTTCAGGTTTAAGCAGTCCTCRGCTTTCCTTAATTAAAGATGAGACCATCTCAGGGCTCTCAGCTCATCAGCCCCTAGTAACTTGTCTGTCTCTATCAGAAGCATCAAAATGGTCCTTGTGAGAGGAAGAGAGAGAATACAGAGTGTGTCGGGCTGGGAATTGACTGATCAAATTATGGCAGTTACTGTGTTCCAGCGTGCAGATAGTAGCATGCAAAAGGAAACTGCTGTCTCGGGGCTAAGGAGGAACCTATATCCAATATGAAATGGGTTGTTACCTCTTGGAGTTTTTCTTCCTATCTGTATCCAAGTACTAATCTTCTGGGTTTTTTTTTTCGCTCTCAGTAGGCTCACAGCTTTATACAGAATTCCCTTTATTTTCCTGTCTACAAAGCCAAGTGAGAATGGGCCAAAGGATGAATGCCTCTTTCTAGGGCATATAGTTTATTTTTAAAGCTTTTAACAATTCTGCTCCCGCCTCGATGCCCTTTGCAGCTCAAAGCTTTCCTGCCCRTTACAATTTGCTGTCACAAGCAGCTGGGTGGCCAGGGGGCTGCAGCACTGATGGTTCCCCAAACCAGAGCTCAGCAGTTTCCAAGTTGATGCAATGGACTGTGTTTTTGTGAGCCAGTTATCTCTGTAGGCCCTTTGAAGGGGCTGGTGGTGCTGCCCACCAGCAAGGCAGACCTGTGGCAGCTGGCAGTGCCCAGCACGTGAAGCAGCACGGGGCTCCTCCTGSATTCAGGATTCACAGGGCTCCGGGAGCTCCCGTTTCACACAAATGCATCTTGAGCGAAGCAGCTGCTGTCTTGCTCTCTGCTCCTCTCCTGCCTGGGTGCTGGGTGGGATCGGCCACATGCCCATAGCTCCCGCATCACCAGGTAGCAGCACCTCAAAGGGCAGTGCCAMATTCCTCAGGGGGGCACAGCTCAGCAGGAGTGCTGGTTCTTCAGCTCCTTCCATGCAGTGAAAAATGCAGGCATTCAGGGGAGAAGATGCCTGAAGTGTTACAGGGATAAGGTCTGTGTTTGGGAGGCAAGTGACACTTTATTGCCACAGCCTTCACCTGAAACTGCCTGATTTCTCTGCCTATAGACTTGAATTTAAATCTTACTAAAAATATATCTGTGTGAGGCTTTAGGAATTAGAGTAATGAGGAGAAGTCTAAAGAGGAATCTTGTGCTGAAGTGATTATGAAAATAAACATAAGTGAGATTCTGGCATTTTTGAGTTAAGCCACACCTTGGAACAGAAATTTCCAAACATTACAAGGTGGAAAAGTAGYGAAGCAGTTTTTGTTTTTCTTTAATTCTGCACAACTGTGTTTACTTACTGCACAAGTTGTCCTGAGATTGGTTATATCTCTTAGTAGATGTAGCTTAGGAAATAGAATCTGTGTAATTCTTTCTCTGGTGGCATAAGTGAATTTCTGTTCTTGTTGCTCCTTTTTGATAGTATCTTACCTTCACCTTTGTCAGTGTAATTATTTGGAAGTTGCACACACATTAAATACTCTGTTTTATAGAAAAATCCTTTCTAAAGGAAGGTGGTGGCGGGGGGGAAAGACTGYGCTGACAGACTGAGTAGATAACTTATAGCAGATAGCAAGAAACCTGAAACTGCTTCTACCTAATGGGGAAACACATTCCTTTAATGAAAAGTCCCATATGTTCCCTTTTCTCATGAAGCTGGATTAACCACCAGCTTTCTGCTTAGCAAAATTTTCACTCTGATCAGCAGATTTCTTCTAGAAATACTTTATTAGCCTAAATTACTTTTCTTATAGATGATTCATTTTACCTTAGAACTGGAACACTGACTTTGTTCCTTTGTTCCTGTGGCTTTTCTTGGCGGGTGGAAAGGGGGAGAGGGTAAAGGTAGTAGTTAAAGAATTGAGAGAGAGGCTGTACTTGTGTCATCTTGGGTACAGAAAACAGGGCGAGAAATGAACTTATTAATTTTGATGATCTTTTTGTCAATGAACAGGCAGGAGAAATCACGATGGGAAATCCTCCAGCAGGAACAGCGGCTGATAGAAGAGAAAAATAAACGCAAGAAAGCACTCCTGGCCAAAGCTATTGCAGAGAGGTGAGGGGCCATGCTGCAACATGGGCTGGGGCTGAGGAAGGAGCTGCTTTTCATCTGCAATCAGTTGTATATTTTTTTGTTAAATTTCACTTTTTCCTCTTGTCTGTGTGCTACATATATTACTCTGTAGTGAATGTGATCAGTGTTTCCCTCTGGTTACACATGTYGTGGAGAAGTTCAATCAGGTACTTCACACCTACAAAGCTGCAGCTGCATGCACAGATGGAAAAGATGTTACAGAATTGGAGAATCAGCTGATGTCTGTAGCTTTCCATGGGTTTTAGGCAACTTTATATGGTTCCTAGCTATGAAGATAAATRATAGTGATTTGTCTGGGCTTTTGAGTCTTACTGGTACATAAAAAATATTGAAGAATAAAACAGTCAACTTTAAGAAGCCAGTTACGACTAATTGATTGAAGTAAATATGTTATTGCATCCATTCTTCTACTTCTTAGTTCTGGCTCTTCAGGAGACCAGGCTTTAAGATAAGGCAGGATTTGTAGGGAGGGACATCAGAGCTGCTGATAACACTGGATCAAGGAATGAGGTGTTAAGCATTCAGGCTCACACTTTCTCCCCGAGGTGTGTTGTGTGTTCTGCCCGTCAGAGCTTTTGGCCAAAGTGAAGGTTAATACAACCAGCCAGTGCTGTGCAGAAGGTTCTCTGAGGTTCTGGAGACATTYGTTCCTCTGCCAGGTAGAGATAAAAAGCAGCGTGTCTTTGCCCAGGTCACAGTAGGAAAGTAAATGTGGAGTGACCTCCAGCCTGGAGGCAGAGCATAAGAACACAGAGGAGGTCTTGGAAGGTGACAGCTAGGAAGTAATGTCTGAGCTCCAAAGACCTTCAGGCTTGTAGCAACACTACAGGATGCCTCTTTCTTTCCGTCTACATCAGTTGGTCTAGTGAGAAGTGATGTCACTTTCTAAATTTTGCTTTTAATGTATGTTTTTGGGGATATAACTGAAAATGTTRGCTTTACTGGTGGTAATGAATAGGCAAGTGACCTGGTATAAAAAGCGTGTTCAAAGTTCCTTAGCTTGCTTTGGAGTGAAATCCATCAAAGCTTGCTGCCCTTAGCAACATTCCGTTTTCAAAACTTAGGAATGAATGGCCTGAGTTGAAAAAGGTTATACCGGGTTTGACTGAAATTCTTTGTATTTGATGTAAAATTTTCCATTGACTTCACTGGGGTTTAGCTAGGCCTGTTGGGAATAATTTTGCAAAATGGAAATCAAGTTTAAGTTAGGTGACTCTTTGGCCCTTACTAACTGGGCTTCTTTGAAAGGGGATATTTGCAGGACTAAATACGCCCCCCACTCCCCCCAACCATTTCCTGTTTCCTTACACTGAGCACTACTTAGATACAGCAGTTTCTTGTGTGTTTCCACAGTGAAGAAACACAATCCATTTGAGGCACTTTGATTACAGTCATTACGTAATTTTGCCTTAGTCCTTTAATAGCAGGCATTTTAGATCCCTGTGGATATTAAAAAAGATCAAAAGTCTTAAGCCATGAAGGAGAGACCTTTGGAGTAGCTCTTAAAGGAGGCTGCCGCTCTGCGGATGAAGTGAGATGCATTATGCCAAGAAAAGACGTTTGCAAAGCCAAATTATAAAAAAGCATCTTTCCTTTGCAGATCCAGAAGAACTCAAGCTGAAACAGTGAAACTAAAGAGGATTCAGAAGGAGTTACAGGCTCTGGATGACCTGGTGTCCGCTGACATCGGAATCCTGCGGAACCGAATTGATCAGGCGAGCTTGGACTACTCCTATGCCCGGTAAGTGACAGGCAGGCAGTGGCGGGATAAAGTGCAGTTTCCTGTCGCTGAAGCAGTAGTGACATTATGTTGTAATCATGTAGGTAAAATGGTCAGTCTGGGGAACTTTCAGCTCTTGAAGTGTTCTTTTTATTTCCTCATTTTTKTTCCCTTGGTATCTGGAAGCTGAGGTAGGTTTCCTGATTGCAGGTTGTGGTTTCCAGCTTTGTGCTGTCAGTAGATGTATTTGCTGCTTTAATGGTGCAGTTGTTCGTAAACCCTACTTTATTGTTTCAAGGTCGTTTATTTCTTCTCGGGGAAAAGAGTTTTGCTTTTTAAGTCCTAAAATGAACGTCCATTTTGGGGAAACTTGCCTGTTGATGACAGCTCTGGTCCTTTTGGAATCAATGGGACCAATTAAGCTTGAAACATATATAATAGTGCTGAAGTGCTGTTGGAACTGGGACCAAAAACTGAAGGAAGAAGTGAGCTTCTACTCTTCACAATGTGCCTTTGATCACCCTGCTTCTGATGAATTCCTTAAATGCAAGAAATTAATTGGAACACCCTATTAGTTGTGGGTAAACCGCAACATCACTGGATCAACATCAGTATGTTTATGTAGCCGTTTAATAAAATGGAAATGTTCAGTTGCGGTTTTTGTTTCACGATTCAACATGTTAAATGTGTATTTCTCCTTATGACGTCTGCTGTACGTTGACCACAGGCCAATAAACAGAGTAATTAGTCTTTAAGGAAATACCAGTGGCAGCTAAAAAAAAATAAGATTTTCTTTTGCCTAATTATCATTTGAAATATCAAAGATAAACTGTAGTTTCACTAGCTCAATACTTTTACATGCTGAACTTCATATCCTCAAGAGGAAAAACATTTTGGTGTATTTGTAGGTTTAACTCTGGTTTCTAAAACTGTTAAATGTTCTATGAAATTTCTTTATCTAAATCTTATAACAATGTCCCCCTTTGAAATTTTTCTTAGTAGAAGGACATACAACATGCACCTCTGGCTTTTGGGAAGCAGTTTTAAATGAAGATGACACAAAGGGATGTTGGTAGCGAGGATCAGCTGAACTTTCCAAAATGCTTAATGACTTTAATGAACTTAGGAAGTCCTTTTTTTTTTTCTTTTTTCTAAGAGGAGGTTTTGGAAATGAGTCACATTCAGTGTTGTGGGTTTCATGCATTATGACCCTATGTGCTTCCATTACAGTGTCTTTTTAAGCACTTGTTGATCTCTCAACATGTGTTTTTGGGGCTAAAGACAAATTATTTCAGTGAGTCAAGATGTGCAATGTTAATAGGGCTGAACGCACTGGAGTGTCAGAGTTGTTGTGGAATGGAGTTTTCATGAGTAAAATGTACAGGTTCAACCTGAACTGTTTAATTATGCAGAAGTTTCCACTATAGTGTTAACTCTTCCCTTTCACGTACACTGCCACGAGAAAAGTTGATGTTCTTATTAGGGAAATGTAAGTGGGCGTTTTCTGCCCACTGTAGACGCAGCCTTGACAACAAGGTAAAAGTTTTGTAATTACTGTGTTGTGAAACATATTTGGGAATGCGCTTCCATGTGTTATTTCCTCCTGTTTCTCTAAACAAAAGGTCTGTCATCTTTCTGCTTCTTTGTTTAATCAGATATTTAAATGGTGATTTTGTAGAATGACTGTTTTGTTTATTTTACTAGCGTTAGATTTGTGCGTGCTCCATAACATTCATCACATGCATGTTATTTTTTCCTAGTCAGCAAGATTGTATCTATCTTCCTATTAGTTAAATTAGAATAAATAGAAGGATTCACTGAATGTAGTTGAAGCATCARTGATGTGGACAACAACTGTTATGGAGCTAGCTATGGATATGTTGACCTCAAATATTTGGAATATTTCCTTTTTGCTATATTTGTCRTAACAGGAAGTGTAAATTGGCAGGTGATGTGTGCTGGGGTGACTGGAATACAAGAATGTTCCCAATCTGTTGCAACACAAAAGTTGTGATCGCTGTTGATATCATCTGTGCTGCTCATAACTATGTGTTTTTGTGGCACGAAAAGTGCACTTTTAGACCCCGTTTAGGAGTAAATGTACCTGCATCCATTGAATAGATGTTGGATCAGAGAAGCAGAAAACTGATTTGTGATATTTTAGTTTTCACTAGATAGATGTTCGTTGGAATATGTGAAGCCTCTAAGGTTTTTGGTGTTTTCTTTTGGTACTAGTCCTGCATCCCTTAAATCGGCCAGTAAAACTGTTTGTGTATGATACAGTGTGTRGACCTCAGGCAAGGGATTTAACTCTTGGAATGCAGCAGCAGTGGAGTCTGATGTGCCAAGGGGGGAAGTCTGATCTTCTTGCACTTATTTTCTTCCCTTTGAATAATGTAGCAGGATGTCRAGAAATAGCCTGGCATAATGCATTGCAGAGGAGATTGCATTTCAAGGATGCCTCAAGTATCTGTCTGTGTGCAAGACCCAAGTGCTTTGAGAACTAACCCACTAGAAATGCTGATGGTTTTGCAGGAAACGCTATGATAAGGCGGAGTCAGAGTACGTGGCAGCCAAGCTGGACCTCCAACACAAGACGGAGATTAAGGAGCACCTCACAGAGCACCTGTGCACAATCATCCAGCAGAATGAGCTCCGCAAGGCCAGGAAGCTGGAGGAGTTAATGCAGCAGCTGGAAGTGGAGGCAGATGAGGAAAGTCTGGAACTTGAGATAGAGGTGGAGCGGATGCTGCAGCAGCAGGAGGCAGAAGCGGGGAGACAAGCTAGCCAGTCACACAATCATGCCAGCACGGCAAAAGAAACCCCTGCTCCCAGTGCAATGGCAAGAGGGAACGAGAGTGCTGAACGTGCTGCAGCTTCTCCTGCTGCTTCTGAACAGTCAGGGCAGTCTGAGGGCTCCCAGAGCAAATCCCTCTCCAACATGGACAGCCAGGCTCGAGCAGTGACCGTGACTCCAGGCGACCACCCAGCTTGCTCTGATACATGATTGTTCAGATAAGCCAGCTTGCTATGGAAGATACACTTGCTGTGGGCTTGCATTCTGTATGTTATCTCTGGGCTTCTGCAGTGCCGGTAATGTGCACTTTATTTCTCTCTTTAATTTTGCTTTCATTTTTTTTCTTAAYAGGACTGTCATTTAGGGTTCATCATTTGTCCTTACACTTTCAGTTTTCAGTTCACGTTCTAATGCCAAACCCTTCATGGTGCTTTGTACCTTGCTGAAAGGAGAAACCCAGAGGCAAGCAGTATGTTCTCTTTTCTGAAGGCTTTATGAATACAGACATCCCAGATACCTGTTTCAAGCAGTATGCAGGAGAGTGGTGCCTATTTGTAGGGGGAAAAAGTGCAGCTAATTCTGATTTTAGTCATGTTCTGTCCCCTGCCAACTGCAATATATTTATCATAGAATGCTTAAGGTTGGAAGGGTCCTCAGAGGTCATCTAGTCCAACCCCGTCATGCTTTGTGTCCATAAGAGATTTGTTCAAGATTTTTAATTCTGTGAAATCCAAGCAAGAACTTTAATCATATTTGTAGGTGATGCTTTTTTTCTGCACCTAATTTATAGGAAATTTGCTTATAGAGGAAAATGTACAAAGTCAATTGAAGTATTTCTTGTTTATCATTTTACTTATTTTTTCAGAAAATGCTAGAGCCCACAAAGCTATATAATGATAACACTATTATCTATGAAATCACAGCAACTGTGATTAAACAGAAGTGGTGGGGAACAAAGTTTAAGACTTAAGCTATACCAGCTTATATGATGTAGAAGTAAAAACACACAATAGAGTATGTTACACTTCTATTATATATATTTTTCTCTGTCATAGTTGCCTCAAATCTCCAGCAGTTTAGCTGAGGATCTTGTAATAAATCATCCTTCCAGTGTACTGGAAATGAGTAGATTTAATGCATTTTCTTGCCCTGAAGAGCAAGTATGGATCCCTACCCTAGAAGAAGTTCCACTGTTTTGCTCTGCTGCTGAAAAGCTTTAAAAAGCCATTCCACGTGGAGGAAGTCTCAGGAATTAAACTAGAGGACATAAAAAGTTCTCCCATAGACTGATGCAGCTGCAAACCTCGGGGATGGTTTTCATGTCCATCTGTGTTGTAAAGGAGGAAGACTTCTTTCACCATGGAAGTGGTTTCTGTAATACCTGACCTGCAACCTGTCGGCCACGGTTGGTGAATAGGTCACTGAATGACACCATCATATAAAAAATGGGCACTAAGTGTCTCGGTGGCTTTAATAATGAAAAACTGTATCACTACATTTCATTTTATTTTATTAATAAATCAGTGCATTTTCTGTGTGGTGTGTTTACTTTCAGTTATGATACCTGATACTAATGCGTGTATCCAAGACTTGTTTTTCCTGCAGGAGGTGATAAGAGATCAAATTGGATACTTCCCTTGGCAACTTTGCTCTGCAGGTAATACGAAAATGAATGAGGCAAAGACATGGCAAGATGCAGCTTGGCAGGGATCCTTTCAGCTAACTGGCCCAAAGCAGCACTGCAAAATCTCTGCTAGTGTCTCCCAAGCACAGGAGAAAGATAAATCTGCTTTTAGAGAAGCCACTTGTGGTGAGAGATGATAGAAGTTGGAAAACTCAGAAGCAACCTTTCAGTTACTGCTGTGTTGTTACTGATGCATCCTGCATTCCCTCTTACTTTGTTGGAAGACTTCGCCTAAAAACCAAAGCTTGCTTTGTCTTCTGCAAAAGTGGGACTGATTTCCTTTGCCCTGCCTGCAGTTACGGAGCAGCTTGTAACAACCCAATTATGGTTTTCAAAACTGGATACCAGTGAGTGCAATACAAATTTAATTGTGCCATTCATGTCCCATCCTCTGAAACTGTCCCCAGTTGCTCCTCGAATCAGAGTTCTAGGAAATAGATCTGGTCCTTGTTATAGTTTTATTCAGCTCATCAGGAGACATAAAAGCAGCTGGCAGAAGTGTTGAATTGTAATCCTGTTTACAAGGAGCAAATGCATACAATTTGTGGGCCTCTAGTTGGCTAAAATATTGCTGGAATAGTCTTCCTGATTGCAGATCTCTAGTATTGATAAGACYTGTCTGAACTGTTCAAACAAAAAAGATGAGAAGTCACAAGTCACAAGAAATCTTTTTTTGACAACTCGGTAGGAATATGAGTTACCTGGAAAGAAATAAGTGTATAGCCAAGAAAATGGCTTAAAAGAATAGTCCTTGCTTGCCGTCYTGGCATGGCTGGTGCTGTTCCTGGCTCCCAGAAGAGATGCTATTGTTAGAAGCAACAGGTTCTGTTCTCTTACTGGTCCCTCACTGGAGTTCTGGCTGGGTCTAGCCATATTTAACATAAGAACTTGCAAAATGAAGTGAACTGGCTGGAAGCCATATGAAGCAGCCCCATGGAATAACGATAGGCAGGCAAGCATTTGGTTGCTCTCCCTAGACAGGAAGCTCAAGAGTTAAATTGTTTGATCTGAGTTATGCAGCCCTTCTCTGACGTGTGATATAAACCACTACCACGGTGTCAGTTCCACTTTGGAAGTTCTCAAATGTTTTGATGGGTGCCAGCGTGCCGGTTTAACGTTCTCCCTATGCCGGAGCCGCGCAGTCCGCTCGTAATTGTAACAGCATGTGTGCTGCTCAGAAATGCCAGGAGATGATTTTGGTGCAACAAAAGTGTTGGAGGGAGCGTTTTTTGTTGTTTTTCTGTGGAGGAAGTTGGAATTGGGGGCTTTTCAGGAAAACACCATTTCAACCTTTGTACTATCTAAAGCAYTTTATAGCAGTTGGTTCTGCTGTCCCTGGGTTGCACTGAAGACAAGTGTGATGTCTGCTCAGCCGGTGTCTCTTCTGAAACAAGGAAGACTAAAATGTTCCTAAGTCAGCAACAGACCAGCTGATTTTTCAGAGAGGGCCTCTTGTAGGTACAGGTAGAAGCCTGAATTTGGATGGTGCTGGGATTGAATGTCCATTATAGGCATGGTATTGGATAGTAATACCCAGAGGAAATGTGTTCTCCTGGGCCATTATAATCATTTCTTCTTGGACCACAGCTTTACCCTTATGGGAAGAATTGGAAAAGARCAGTCTAAACCACTGTGAGAATATTACAAAGCACAGTGTAATTGCCCGTGCTGCAGCTTGGCCAGGATGTTGGGATTAGCACTCCCTCCTCTGTCAAAAAGGAAGTTTKAATGAGCATAGGTGGTCAAGGCTCAGAGAAAAGAGCGTAACTTCTGTGGCCTGGGTTCCCATGGTTGTCTAGTGCATGGTGTAAAACACTTGGACAATCCTCAGGCTGATCCAGCCCAGCTGAAGTTGAAGCTCTTGAAACTTGAAGCTCTCAAGAGCTTTCAGCTTAGGGTAGTTGTCTGGGGAGAGGCTTGAGCTCTCCATCAAGTGACATTTCTTTCAAGTAGTGGAATTTTTCCTAAAAGCCTAGATAGCCCCAAACTGAGCCCTCATCCTTTACTTTGTCTTCGTGCAGCTGGTCAGTCAGGGACTGACTTTGGTACTTTGGTCCTGAATAGCCGTAGTGGGGTAGGTCCATGGCATAGGGATGCCTGTGCTTTGCTGTAGCACATGCCATAGCTGCATGTAAAGGTTCATACTATTACTAAGACCTAGATATTTTTTTCTGATTGCTCAGTCTTGCCAAGAGATCATACATTTGTCACTTTGACATTGTGTTGTGGTCCCTTTTTTAACTCTGCATCATGTGTGCAGGTCTGGTGGGTGAGGGACACGGGGTTTTGCCAGTGGCCATGCACGTAGGGCGCAGAGATATGGGCTGGTATAACAGGAAACATATGCTTGTTAAGTGCCCTRTTTAGGCTTGTCTGCATGGTCCTAGTAAAACGAGCGCTGGCTCCTTTGATGGGGCACGAGACTGGTTTCCTTCATCATTTCCCTTGATTTATGTCCCAGCAGCAAACTTGTACGTCAGTGGGGAAAGACCAAGTAATGAGAGAAGCTAGCCAAGCCTCACCCTCTTGGCACGATAGGACATCAGGTCCTTCAAATCTCTGCCTTTGGCAGCCTGTTAGCTACAGGGTTTAAATCTTGCCTTTTAAGATGCAGGTAAAGACGCTAAAAAGCTCAGGCCTTTCTGAATTAGGGCCTGGATTGTGTAGTTAGAGTCATTTTCTCAATTAACTAAATATAAATCAGTGTAACGAGGCACTCAGGAGCATTGGGCAGGTTTAGTACCCTGCCTCTCCTGCCTCTATCCTTACCATTCCCACCTCCTTTTTGGCAGATCTGCCCGTGATTGGATTTTTCCACCCTGATGGAGCTCAGCAGTGGGTTTCAACATCAGAACTGCTTCTCACACCTGGCATGTGTGTGTAAGAGGTGAGAACTAGAAGTAACTGCTCTTAAGCAGTAAGGAGGGTGGCTCTCATATGTGGCAGAGAGCTGGTGGCCTTAGCATCCTGTGATACGCTCTTCAGAAGATGCACATGGTGAATGGTTGGACATGGTGGTTGGTGTCATGAGTGCAGAAAGGATCYACTGGTAGCAGGGCTGCCATTCATTCAGTGTGGTATCTGGGCCTAGAAAATGGTTATGTGGGCCAAGTGCTTGATTTGTATCCTAGGCCTGGGTAGCCAAGCTGTGATTCCCTTTCCACACCTGCACAGGGATAGCTGTGCTGTTCGCCAGAAGTTTGACCATTGTCTCCACATGGCTGTGGACCATCATGTCCCCAGGAGGCCTGAAGAGATGAGGCCCTCAGACTCATTCCTGGCTCACAGATAACAACTGTTGATGTGGTGGAATGGAGCTGGGTATCCTACAGATGCCACCACAGCAAACCCTGGTGTTCTGTTGCCCTTTTCATTGTGGAGAAGGGCAGACTCTTGCATTAACACAACCCCACGAGATCATGAACCATCAGCCCAGCCCTGTACCGCACTAGAAGTGTTTTTTGGCTGCATACAGTATGGCTGAAGAGTCATGATTTGGCTGTCCCTCAGAGCACTGGTTTGGCTAACGAGCTCTGTAACCTCACCGAGGGTCCATGCTGTGAGGCCGTGCTGAAGTCTGCACTGAGCAGGCTCACTGCCTTTGCAACGTGAGATAGCTGGAGGAAAACAGCTGTGTCTTTCCAGGCTTCAGTCACATCTCCCATTCAAGTGCAGACCGTCATCCTAAAGATGGGTTAATCCAATTCAGACCTCATCCTCTTCAGAGAATTTTCCCGTCTGCATCTGGACTAGGTTTCTGAATATCACCCAGAGCCCTGCATGAAGCTTTGGGGAGTTTTGTTGCTTTTTGGTTGGTGGCTGTTGTTGCTGATGTTGCGTGTTCCATTGTCTGTAGTGCTGGTGGTGTCCTAGAGGTTGTGTTTCTGGCTCCTTCACTGAGGGAGATGCAGCTGCTCCCATGTTCTGGCGATTAGCATCGTGGCAGAGAAGATGATGCTATTTGGCATTGGGATGTGCTCATAAAGAAGTAGGTCCATTCCAGCATTTTTCTAACGTGCTTCTCTGATCCTCCAAAAAGAACATCTTGGAGCTGTTTAAAAAGTTAGGCCTGGTTCTCTGCAGGGTTTTCTTGCCTGCAGATTTTTTTTTTCCATTTCTCCTAAAATACCATTTTTTCTGGTATTTCTCCGTCACATCTTACTGCTTCTCTTAACTACCACAGAGTGTCCACCACTGACACTAACCAGCCCTAAAGGAAGCCAGCACTGCCAAGCAGGCAGGCTCCTGCTTCTCAAGTTGCTCAGTGTATCTGGTCTGATTGGTGACGGTCTTTCTGAGAGTCCCAGAAGGCTGATGCTGTAGCTGCCAGAACCTGGGACTCTAACCAGGATAGTTCCTTTGGGCTGGCACTTGCAGGATGTCACGCTGGATACTCCTGGTACTACCTTCAGTCCTTGAAATCTAGGAGGTTACGTCTGATCCTAACAAACTGATTTGTTCTTCGAATGAAGAAAGTCTCTCTCTAGACCCTTCTTCAAGACCTAGTCTCTCATCTACCTCTACCCTGACACCGAGAGTCTTTYGTTACTGAAACCCTCCCAAGCCATCAAAACCTATTTTTCCTTCTGTCCTTCAAACAGTTTACTTTCTTCTTTCCAGCAGCTGTCCAGAGACTTGTTAGACCCATCCATCCTCCAGGCTGGATATTCAGCCAGTGCTCGTCTGAGCTCTCAGGCAGACCTAAAGGTGAGTGAGCAGGTGGTGGCACTGGAARTGCTTTGATTTCGAGAATTAAAACTCAATAGAATTAAAATCACRCACACTCTGATTTATTTGTTTTGGTAGCTCAGATCCCTGCTTTTCTTCCCAGCCCTCACAGGCTTTGGGACTRTCTGTGTTCAGCATGGTCACTACCCTCTGAGTGCTGGTGTTTGGAAGTCCCTGCTCCTACCACAGCACCTACCCAGAGCCAGTTGTTTTGAGCTAGTCACCTCCAGAGGGGAGGGATGACGGATGATAACCCATCTGGGCATTCCTGGAGACAGCCAGAGGAGGCTTCCTGATGGGCAGGGCCTGGGGAAGGCATTTGGGATGGCTGCCATCCACAACACATCAAAGGTGCGAATGGCTTTTATCAAGAGGCAATAAACTTTAATCCGAAGCCCACTTTAATGTATTTGCCACATATTTAAAAGGGAACTGATTTCAGAAATGCTTTCGAGAGTTTTAAAAATTCTCCTGGACCTACGTCTCGCAACTCTCTCCACTTTGGAAATCTGATTCTTTTGTTTCTGGGATCCCAGATGTTCAGAACGCACAACTGAAGGCAGAAAGAACAGTAAGAGAACTATCTCAAAACATCCTTGGAAAAAAYAGGCAAAAAAAGCTCGTTTTAATTCTAAACCTCTACTAAACTCTGTTTGTTTCTTCATAGTCCAAAATTACAGCAAATGCCACCTCCCCAGTCWAAAAGAGAGCCATCTTCCCATTTAATTGTCAAAAATCTTCCCATTCCAGATCAATAGCTCTGCAAGATGCCAGCCTTTTTCACCTTTTGTGTGTTTTTTCTCAACTTTGGGCCTTTAAGCCATTCCTATTCTGTGGGAGAAATCTTCCTCTGGTACAGAAAGCAGGAATAATTCCTCAGACGAGAACAAGGCAACTGGAGCCTTTCTCATTTTCATTTTTCTTTCTTTCTGAGGGAGAGTTGAAACATCGCTGCTTTCATTTGGAAAAGCCGAGTGACTTTCCCATGCTGTAATACCCAGAAAGTGTTGAGAGAATGTGGTTACCTAAAACCATATTTTTCATACAACTGACAGACTGTCTTGAGAGCTAAGTGTTTTTTGACAGTTTTTATGCACCTGTTAATTCAAAGCTCTTAACATGTGCCAGTTAAAAAGAGCCAGGCACTAAAACATCCACCCTGTGGATTGGAGGAGCTCAGCTGCACACCAGAGCACAGGGCAGCCACGCAAGGTGGAAACTTGGCCTCTCTTACAGCACCAAATGGTACAAGCCTAATTCAACTCAGAGCTTTTGTTTCCCTAGCTTCACCTAGAAGATTCTTGCTACTTCTTTGGAGCTGAAGAACATCTGATTATCCACAAGGGATGCTTACTTTTCCCAACTATAGCAGGTATCAGAAAAAAAAATACTGGTTATGTCTGCACACCTTGCACTGACAATAACTTGCACTGACTGTAACTCCAGGCTTCTTGCCTAAATTTGTTGTCCCTCATTTTTGGGATAATGTGGTGGTTTCATCCATGGCAATATTCAGATGAAAACCTGCCATTCGTTTCTCGGGCATGTCTGTCAATCCCCTCTGTGGTCTTTCCAAGCACAGAGGAAGCAGATGGTCTGCTTAGGGGTATCCCTGCTTTCTGAAATATAAGTCAAGGTTGAGAAGKCCTCCTCCTCTTTAAAGTCCACCCCAATTACCTTGCAATGATGCTGGACCCTTGATTTAGAGATCTTCTTTGGGACCATTTGAAACTTCACACCCAAGTCTTCCCTTTTCCCTGTAGGACTTTCTTCTTCCACCCTATCTCTTTGTATCCCATCTCTTAGAGTTGTGACTGACCATCCACACTGTGGGGGCCTCGTCCCTCTGGAGAAAAGCTTGGAAAAAAAAACAGTACAAATGTAACATGAAGGATCAAAAAGCCGGAAGACAGATATGACAAATACAAGAAACCTTGAGAATTTTAAAGACTTGCAGGTGCTGGTGCAGGAGTTTGTAACAGAAACAACCAGCTAGTCTTGAAATGAGAGGTTGCTGTCATTTCTCTAGTGCTCTGGTCATTTAAGACTATGTGTTTGGGATGCATTTGTGAGTAAGCTGGGATTAACGTGCTGTTGTCACTTGTCTGATGCGTAGTCATTGTCCAGTCCTCAACTGATTCCTGCACTGCCATCAGAAGATGGGGCTGTAGTATCTCCCTACCTTGCCTAGATCTCATCATCAGTAAAGATAGCAGTAGAGCTCAAGGACTTCAGACTCAGCTCTTCAAGCCCATAGTGGATGCTGAGAGCTTGTCAAGAAGCTGTCCCTATCCTGAATCCTTATCACACTTCACTGTATAGTTAAGGCAGGGTAAGTCAAATTGTCACCCTCGTTTGCTAACTTCATAGCTGCCTCTCTTGATTGCAGTGTGGCTTCATGTCTCCATGCACCAGAGTCTCTTCCCACTCTTGTATCTTCAGATTGATGTTTCATGTACTAGTATCAAGGTCTGCAGTCTCTGTTAAAAATCCTAGAAATTCCAGCAATGCTGAGAGGTGTTGATGGGCAGCCTCTAGTGTCAAGCCTAAGAGCTGGTCTCCGGAGAATCAGGGCCTGGAGTTGCAGGAAGGCTACGGATGCCGTTCTCTATCCTTGGAGACAAGGCCTGGAGAGGGAGGAGAATTGAGCCTGGCCTCATTTGCACACCAGGCTTGCGGGGCTGTTAGAGGTGAGGTGACACCAACGCTGCAAGGTGGTCAGTGGAGCCTGGTGGGTCAGGGAGGCTGCATGCAGCAGTGAGAGCAAAAGGTGGGAGGAGATACTAGGGCCTAGTCTTGGGCACAGGGCATGYACTAGATCTGCATGCTACGTGAGGTAAAAGCCTTGGGTTAGCAGGGACCTGCTCCACTAGCCTAAATGGGGAGAGAGACGTTACTAGAACCAGAGCAAGGGTTTCTTGTCTCGTGCATTGCTCAGAATACATGTCACGGGCTCTTGTGCTGGGCGTTTTTATATGACTGCTGCTAAGCATCCGTGGTGTTTCTTGCGCCTCTACTGAGCCACATAACCCCCTTTCTGTCAAGTCTCTGTCTGGTTTGAACATGTGGACTTATTGCCTGAAAGGGTGAGAGAAACTCGTACGAACAAAACTCATCAGGACTRCGTTAGTCCTGACAATACGTGTGAGCCTGACCTGGCGTGAGGAGTTTCTAAAGCGGGACACGCTAGATGAGGGCCTGTCAGCCAAGCATCCGAAGGAGCCATAGACCAGTGTGTGATTCTACATCATTAACACTCTGTGTATTGCAAAATCACCTGCAGGACAAATAGRATCCAGATCAGGTGTGTGCACACTGTTGCTTTGTGCTGAATTAGCTAGAACATGCTGTATCGAGTTTATATTGGATTCATATTTTATGTTGGCTACAGGAGGACATTTGATACCCCATCTGGCATGAATTCCTCTGGGCTGAAGTTACCCTGTGGCAATTTAGAGGATAATTTTGACTAGTCAGAGTGATATATGCTGGATCACAGTTTTGCTGTGTAGCCTCACGGAAATTTTGACCCAGTCCTGGGTCCCCACAAGCTAGACTTTCTGTCTCTGCTTAACTGTGCAGGTATGTGTGACATTCATGGGGACGTGTCCCTGAAGAAATGTGAGCTCTCCTCCTGCCGAAAGGTTACATTAATGGTAGGGTTATTTCTCAGAGCACGTCCTTGGTAACTTCTGCATGTGGATTTGACCTGTTCTTGGAGAACAGCTCTTGCTCTTCYCTTTGGCACAGCCCTTTCTCTGTGTTACCCTTTAAAACCTTTGCACAACAGTCTCTGGAGTGGAATAGAAAATACAGATACGTGGTGGGAAGCATCCCAGACTTGCTCAGGTTTGAATTAAGCTTCCAACGCTAATCAAACCATCTGTGGCTCATCTTCATGCTTGTGCATCAGCTCATGTAGACGTCCTCAGAGCTAACAGAGCACTGGATAGCTCTGTGCTCACATGGGCCACAGCACTAGACCTCTTCATAGCTGTCCTCATGAGGACACAGAGCTATGATGCAAGATGAATTGATAACAAAAAATGTGGTATTTTTAGTGCTACATTTGAACTCACAAACCTGCAATTTGCGACTGCATGAAAATGAAAAGACTCCTTGTGCTTTCTGAGAGCCCAGCTACTTCTGAAAACAAGTTGTCTCTCTTTCCATCTGAGTTAAATTGGAGAGAACCAACCCATGTCCCAGAGTGGAGTGATTTTTATCACCTCTTCACCAGCCAGAGGACGTGATGACAGATTTCTTGATCAAGCTGAATAACTTTGCTGAGTCCTGGGTTTTGCCCATTTAAGAAGCCCTGGTGTTTGCTTAGAATCCACTTGCCCTTTCATTGCAAAGGTGCTCGCTCTGAGGGCAAAACCCCTGCAGGGACTGGGGGCCAAAGGAAGGCTGCAACACAGGCTCCAAATAGTCCATGGATACTAAAATCCACGGATACAAAAATACTGTATTAGTTCTATTGCTTAAAAATTTGCAGTGAAGAATAATAAGGTAATGTGACTGTGACCTTGGACATGACAATGCAGCGAAGTACATTAATGCTGATGCACTTTTCCCAGCTACCGCTGGCAGTTAAAGTCCAGGCCAGATGTGACAGGGGATCTGTCATGGATAAGGGTTTTCCTTTCTGCTTTGTACAATAATGAAACCTGCAGTTTGCAGTGGTTCTTCCTGCCCAGGAGGTTGTTTGTGCTGGAGTTCACAACCTCATTCTTAAAGGTATCTTTGAGTCACACTGAATCATGGAATGGTTGAGGATAGAAGGGACCTCTAGAGATCATCTAGTCCAACCTTCCTGCTCAAGCAGGACACCTGGAGCACGTGGCACAGGGTGGCATCCAGGTAGGTTTGGAAGATCTCCAGAGAAGGAGACTCCACAACCTCCTTGGGCAGCCTGTTCCAGGGCTCTGTCACCCTCMCAGTGGAAGTTCTTTCTGTGTTTTAATTTGTACCCATTACTCCTTGTCCTGTCACTGGCCACCTCCAAGAAGAATTTGGCCCCATCTTCCCTACCTTTTCCCCTCAGATATTTGTACATATTGATGAGACCTCCTCAGTCTTCTCCTCTTCGGAATAAACAGGCCCAGCTTGCTTAGTCTTTCCTCATGAGATAGATGCTGCAGTCCCTTAATCATCCAAAGCAGCCAGCTTGGTTTCCCTCCAAAAGCAAGTGTTCATATGGATTGTCCTAAAAGATCTTGGGCTGGAATTATTAGCTGTAGAGGGAGTCTTGATGATTAACTGAGGTCTGGAGTATAATGGGAATCCCCCAATTTGGAAGGGAATTGAATAGCCAGAGCAGCAGGAAACACTGCATTGATCTGTTCCTTGGGTTTTCCAGCCARTTGTGTCCTGGGGTCAGGGACTGTCACTTGATGGGGGGGAAAAAAAAGGGTGTTTTGTACTGTGGTCAAATTCAAATGCCTGTTAGAGGGGACCAGGAATTAAACAGTTCAGCTTGTTTTAAACCAAGAAAAATTATCCTTTTWTAAAAAATAAATAAACAAATAAAATAATCTAGAAGCCTTGAGTCAACCTAGAACATGGTGTTTGATCTGAAACACAATGTCCCATTTTACAGATATTTTTTCCCMCTAAACTCAGATTTTTCAGTAAAACCTCCAAAAGGCTCATTTCAGAAACACCTACGTGAAGTGAACCTCTCTGCTTTGAAAACACTTTGGAATGAAATGTTTTGAAGTTGGAAAAAGAGCCTCCTTCTTAGGGTTGTTGGTTTTGTTTGTTTTTTTGGCAAGATGTGCTTTTCAAAGTCAGCCCAACTTTGTGAATGGCTTATGTCCTTCCCMAATGACRCTTATGTCCYTCCCAAATKACACTTATGTCCCTCCCAAATGACACTCTGCTTGAAGTCTCTTTACTGCACAGTTGTGCCCACTGTCGCTCCAAAGGCAAAATAGTGTCAGTGACTCAACCGGAGCCATTCCAGCTGCTTGGTGGAACCATGGATGGGTGGGAAGGCACCTCCTGCCACTGAACAAAAGAAATAGAAGAGCAAGGGAAGAAATGCCCCGAACCACTTCTATTTATCTGCTTCCAGTGGGGAAAAGAATAAAAGTAAGGAGCAGCATGAGATAGGAGTTTCCTTTTAGGCGCTTTCTAATGACTCGGGATGATCCAAGGAAACAAATGAGAGCAGCCAGGAGAGCTCTCCACCCCGAAACGGCCCAGAAATATTTGCCAATGCAGCAGCTCTGCAAATGTGTGAGGCTGTTAAGCTCCTAATCCCATGTCTTATTTTTATGAATTTTCACACTAGTGGCATATAATGAATGTTGAGCCCAAAGACATTAATTACTTAGGTTCCTTTTTTTTCTTCTTTTTTTTTTTGAGAGAGAGGAATTTCGATGGAGTGTAACGTTTTAAATTACAAGGTGTGAAATAAACTCTACAAAACTTACAGCTTTAGTGGAGGAACTCCAAAATCAAATAAAAATGCAAAACCGCTGATGAAGTCCAATTTACTGTAAAATGCCCTGGATCAGGGTGTTCCAGTAATTTTTTTTTTCCTACATACTTCGGTTAAAATAATTTATATCCGCTGCAGTGTTTATGTACCTTAAGCTTTATTTATTAAAGGATATGTATATTGCAAGCCCAGTTTTAATGAGACATGTTGAAATCTGTAAGGTACAGTGCGACTTTTGTTCTAATCAGCACTAAATCTCTTCTCTTAACTTTTTTTTCTGTGTTGAAAACATTCACGTTGGAAGGAAAGAGCCATGCGTGCGTATGTGCGTGTATATAAATTTCAGAATCTCTATAAATATATGTGTAAAGTAACAAGGAAAATTTATTTCTCTCTTTCTATCATCAGGGCAAATACTGCATCATTACTCAGGCTGAGCACTTAAAAATCAGGGATGGATTTTATCCTCATCCTTAGAATGGGGCAATTCTTTCTTTTTTTTATTAGGTAAATTATTTATTTGCCCATGACTGGCTTTAGGTCAACTGAAATGCCTGTGATTTCACATGAGCTTGACGAACTGTCTTGGCAAAGGAAGAAAAAAGAAATCCAAGCACTTTGGCTTTGTTTTGCAGTAAAACATTTTGAGATTTCATTTGGAAACAACACTCAAGCTAAAGTGAACATCAACTTAAAAAATACTCCACAAGTTCACAAACTTCTTACAATTATGACTAAAATGAGACCTTGGTGCCTTGGTGTTTTTTCACAGATCTGCTTCATTTTTTTTTCTTTGCAACTTTCTTTGTGAGTTTTCATTCTTGCAAATAAAAATATTTTTGCTCAGAGAGATGAGCTTAAGCACCTCGATGCTTAAGGGCAATTCACTGYAGCATGAGAGTTAAGGTCTAAAATTCTGTTAGGCTTTCAGGGTTTCATCTAATTTAAGCTTAGTTTTCGAAGACCTTGTGGAAAGCCTGGCTTTCATTGACACCTGAGGACAAGATGAAAGGCATTTAACTGCTTAACCCTTACTGATAGTCCTGGCACTATTGAGCAGGCTCTGCAAATGTCCTGTGTAGTGCCTAAAGTGCCTTTGAAAATGGTAGGTAGGTTCCTAAATCCCTTGAAAAGGGAGATCTAATGTAGATGGAGTGGGCAGGTAATTGTCCATCTTCACCAAAAACTATTTTGTAAGGAAATATGATAAAACTCCACTTCTGCCTATCTTTATTTAGATTTTATGAGGAAAGGGAATAATAGAAAAATCCATAGTTTGGAGATGCAAGAAAAAGAAGAAAATAAAATCTTTTTTTTTTTTTTCCTCTGGAGAAGTGAAAAATGGAAATTTTCTGTTAAAAAAAACAACTTTGTAGCCTTTTCCCTCACATATCTGCATTTCAAAGACTATCTGTAAAGCAGAGAAGGTTTCAGGTCTGGTGGACTTCATTTCCTCCCCTCTCTCTCTGCACATAGAGCCACTTATTTCTGCCCGTGGAGTTAAAGCCACGAGTTCTCATCAGAGTTTAATGAAGCCTGAGGGGAGAAGGGAAAGACTTTTCTCTATTTTGATGAAAACGTTCTCYTTAGAGGCGACTACGTTTCTAGGATGTGACTCCCCAAGCCCAGAAAAGGCTGACCAAGGAATTTAGAGAGAGAAACGATAGGAGTTGGGGAACGGAATAATAAAGTGCAGGTTTGTTCTGTAACAAATTCCAGGGCTTGCAAGACTTGTTGAGACATATGGAAGTCCATTTAGGAGGAAAATTGGTTGCAGCCGCTGATTCAGAACCTCTTGGAATCAGTGGAAACGTTTCCATTGTCCTCTGTCCTGAAGAAATGCCGTTGCTGTCCTTCCTTCCATCCGCAGCCTGGACTCTCGACAGCCATATGGAATTCATCTCCCTCCGAGACATGCAGGAGAACTGAGTTTGGCTGCTCGATGGCAGCTCTGTGGACAGGAGCGGCTGATTTCTCCTTGATGGGCTACAAATCAGGTAATGGGCACCCCAGAACGGGCATGGAAGGGCTGGTACTGGCCACCACCCCTCGTTCTCGTGGGATGTTCCCCTCCAGATGTACTTTTGATCCTCAGCACTGTCTGCCTCCTGGTGCTAAGGCCGGGAGAGATCCCAATGGAAGAGGCAGGAGATGTGGCATTTCCACCCCTAGAGCAAAGTATTCATGTTTTCAGACTGCACYTAGATTTGAGGGAGTGACAGAGATCAGATGTGAGATGCAGGAYGTTAGGGATCTTTCTGCCTTTGAACATCCATCTGACTGGAATTGGTCTGAAAGAGCACGGATTTCTGGGGGAAATAATGGCAAATCTGTGAGTATTCACCCCACACTCACTTCTCTTCCCCACCTGTGGTGGGACACACACAAGTCTCTTSCCTTCCTCGTGCCGCTTTCCTTCATACTCACATCCTCCTTGTCCCTCCAAGGCTCTAAACCCTCTGAGGTAAGAACCGTCTTGCACAGCCGTACAACCCCGTGCATCCCTCAAGCAAACCATCATCTCCCATCTTCTCCCAAGCAACCCTCACCATCTCTGAGGGCTACCATCATCTCCAGATGAAGCACACGTGCCCGCAGCAACAGCTTCCCCCCAAACAATCTGGGGTTTAAGGTGGCTCTGCCCCTCTCTGCTCTCTGCTGCGCTGGAGATTTCATGGCAATCTCCTTTGGATATTCTCGGGTAATTAATATGTTGCTTGCCATGTCATTAAATTATCCACTTCAGCAAGAAAAAAAAGATGCGGTTTTGCTCCCATTACAAAAACAAACAAACAAGGACTGATATTTATTACAGGCCAGGGCTACTCAACAAGTGTTTTCTGGGACTCTAATAAATTGCTGAAGAAAGTTTACAGCTGAGCCCTGAAGATGGTTTAGTTTTCCAAGGCTGGGATGTATTTATTTCCCGTTTTGTTAACCCRCCGCGTGGCGAACAGCTCAACGTGCTCTTTGCAGGGTTCAGCCGGTGTCAGCCCCAACCYACACTTTTTACCCCGAAATGGTTAATTTCTTTTTAATTAAAACCATGCCAATTATTCGTTTTCTAGCTTTGCATTTATTTCCCCCGTTTGTACAGCCTGTTACATGGTTTGGCTTCATTAAAATGACTTCCAAGAAAGAGAGAAGCCCAATTTAAACCCCCCAGCCACAAGGCACCTAAACCAAACACAATGAGTGTCCAGCAAGGGCTCTTTCAACCAAAACTGGGGACAACTGGTGTCAAGGGCATGTCTGGGAAGCCAAGATATAGGGCAGGTTAGTGACAGTCACAAGGCAAGGCACATAAGGACAAGTGGGTTGTTAAGCATGCATTTAAATATATTTGCGTGGATTAGCGGACTAGTTTCAAAACTCCCCCCCCCTTTTCTTTTTCCTTTTTTTTGAGAACCTCCCAAAACACTAGAAAGTTGCCTTTTTTTTTTTTTATTCAGCTCATTACCGAGCCTGCCAATGACATCATTGGTTTGCAAGATGAGAAAAAGTGTTTAAACGAGATTAAAAAAAAAATTAAACAAGATGCAGTTTTAATGACCACTTACACAAGAGATTTATGGACACGCATAAAGCCGCTTTCCATGGGAGAGGGGCTAAGCTTTTAACAGTTACCTTCCTCTGGATTTTTCCCCCCTCTTTGCAATATAATACCCGCAAATATTTGTGAGTTGTGACTGTGCTCCAAAGGGTTAGTCCTCATTCAGAAAGGGGGGGAGGAGGAAGAAAAGACGAAAACAGTGGTGCCAATTTGTCTGCCCGGGCTCTGATTATGGGAGAGGGKTTTTTTTTCCTTTTTTTTCCGGTGAAGGAGAGAGGTTGGTGGGACGCTTTCTTTCCCCGTGGTTGGGGATATCCGATATCCAGCCCAAGAGCAGCCCGGCAGAGTGAATTTTCATCTGCAGCAGTGAGAAATTACCAAGAAAAAAAMCAGTTTGTGGCTAAACAGCTTAGCTAAATTTGCAGATCTGGAAGTTTCTTCCAGGGTGATGGGGGCTGTTGGACCCAGCTCTCCATAACGTGCCTGCAGAGCGAGGTTGATCTGAGAAGCAGAGGGGCTTTCAATGCATCTATTTATTTATTTGTGTGCCCTGGGCCCTGCCCTCCTCTCCATCTCGTCCCGCTATCCAGTGACCCTTGGTGCTGATTAAAGTTCCCAGATGACCTCTGAGTGCTTTGGTTACCCTGGCTGGTAATAAAACCCCGGGTAAACGGCTGGCTTATCCAAACCGGCGGCTSCAGGGGCAGCTCGGCTCCGAGCCCTTAGCCAACCGTGCCCGCTGCACGGAGAGCTGCCCGGGGCTGCCCGTCCTCCCTTGGCCACTGCTCACCTTCCTCATCCTCACCTGCACGGCTGAGGAAGGGGGCAGCTCCATGACCCCCTCACAGGTGTCCTGGGACCACCTTTTTGATTATAGTGATACCCAGCATAAGCCCGAGCGCTGGCCTTGTCCCAGCAGAGTCATGATGGGGCGTGATGCTCGAGGGCTCTTCTGGTACCGGACCTAAATCTTGTGCAGTGTCCGTGTTGCGGTTCCTAAGGGGCCGTTCTCAAAGCCCAATGCTCATTCATCACCCCAGGAACCCGTAAGGAGCTCCCTCACCCTGCCTGGAGATGCAACCACACTTCCAGGAATGATGGTGTGCAACGTGAACTCGGCCCTGGGTTCAAAATATTATGCAGAGGAATAATAAATCTCAGCTTTAAATTGCCACCCCATTTAAGCTTTGATTAGACTCTGATGGTCTGTTCACCCCGGAGCTGCTGGTATTAATCTGTACGCTAACCCTAATTATAAACCGCTCGTGGCATTTCCAGATGATATCAAGATGTTTGGGATTAAAAGAAACCCTGATGTTGAGTTTACAGCTTAAAATGACTGCAGACTACCTGATCCCCACAGATCTAATAACACACTTCTATGCGGGGAAGAGAAGAAGGAAAAAGGGGGAGATCTGGCCCAAGGGGGTAGCAGGAGCCTGTGGCAGAGAGGGCTGGCTGGAAATGTGTGCATGCATGGCCAAAGGCACATGTGTGAGAAGTGATATACCTCTATGGTATAGGGAGAGAACGTATACACCTATATGCACACATGTGGTCCTGCAGGTGCTCTCTGCCTGCAGCTTCATGTAGCTCTAATCCAGCCCTGGGTGAAACGGCAAAGAGGCTTGAGATGAGATGTTTGGATGAAATCAGGAAGGGAGGAAAACTTTGTGATGGGACGGGATGCGATAGGATGGTATGGTAATGGTAATGGTAATGGTAATGGTAATGGTATGGTATGGTATGGTATGGTATGGTATGGTATGGTATGGTATGGTATGGTATGGTATGGTATGGATGCAGCCTGAGAAGTTGCCTGTGATGGAGACTTGCTCTGATTTGATGTCTCAACAGCCTCCAGTTGCTGGAGCTTTGAGGAAGACGGGGATGAAGGCTTCTCAGAGAGACTCTCAAGGAGCTGCTTTCCAGTACAGCTGCTTCTTTGGGCCTAGAAGAGGAGTGAGCATCGTTCATGCCCTCCAGCCCTCTGAGTATGGGGCTTCTTTGCCCAACCCATCTCAACTGCAGGCACCCGGCCCACGTTATCAAGAGAGCAGCACCAGAAAGCTCTCAGCGTGTCTCTTAACACTCCTTGGTTAAGGCCAAGGAGTGCAGAGAGGTGTATATTGGGGTGCCCTAGGGAGGCAGGCTTGTGCGATGCTGGTTTTGAACAACTAGACTGAACCAAACTTGACAGGTTCTACAACAAAAAAAGGACTCTACAACATTAAATGCTGACAAGTTTCATGAAAATAAGGTCGGGCAAAGAGCTCCAAGTTAGTTTCTGTCTCTAAGCAAAGCACTTCACCTGAGCTCAATGAGAGCTGAGAGCTGGAAATCCACACCTGTGTGGCACAAGTGCTTCCCCTTGGTGTCTAATTCAGCTAGAAGACAAGTTATTTAGGACACCTGAAAACCTGAAACAAGTGGAGAGTGTGAAGAGGTGCCTGGGTGTGTGATGTAGTGGTCTACCTTCTCCCTTCTCTGGCTCTATCTTTGATAGGGACTGACAGGCCAGCAAGGTAGTCATAAGAAGGTAACGTCCTTTAGGGATTGATTGAACTTGATAATTTTTTTCCCTAAGATTTTACCAGGATGAAAGAAATGGCTAAAGAATGGATATTTCATCTTTATCCTGTAAAGAGTTTCTAACTGCAGTGTGAAGTGTCAAATTAGGAAAGGTCTTTGGGCACCATAACTCAGCTGGAAGTTCAGAGCTTGTCCTTCGCTCCTTTGCTTTCCTCGTCTTTCTGCATCTCTCTCTGYTCTGTTACTGGTCTTTTGCTGTTGGTCTTTCAGGTTTGCTTTGGTTTCTTGATGGATGAGGTTGCTAGAGGCCAATTCCTGCCTGTATGGTCTTGTCCAGGTTACAGGTTATGCCAATTCTTGGGCATACAGAGAGAACCTCCCAAGCCCTCCACCTCCTGCTCGCCGTCCCTGGGTAAAGAGGATGGGTGGAAGCTGTCTCAAGCTGTATGTGACTATTTTCTGCATGTGACAAGGTCTCTTTCCCTCCTCCTACCAGTTGCCTCTTCCTTTGGTTGATGCTCAATGCCACAGAACATTATATCAAAAAAAAAAAAAAAAAAAAAAAAAAAAAAAGGAGGAAAGAAGAAGAAAAAAACATGTTCTGTTGCTCACTTCCCTTGGTTTTATTTCCTCTATGCCTCCATCCCAGCCCACCTGCTGTCTCTGTGTCTCCCTTGGACTTCCCAAGGATGGGATGTGCTCTCTGTGGAGCTGGGTATCATGGACTATATTGGCCTGAGCTAGTGCCGAATAGGGCACTATCCCCACAAGGGGCTGAGTTTGCAAGTCCCTAGGAGGGAGGGTAATCTAAAGGATGCCCTTAGATGTAGGGACAGCTGGAGATTTCAGGGCAGATAGAGGAGGAAACCAAGGAGCAAAGGCAGCGAAGAGCTCTGCTGTGAAGGACACTGGGCCAGAGGAAGGAAGAGACACGCGGCTCCTTCACGTGCTGCGGTCACAGGCCCCCAGGCAAATGCTTCACATGGTTGGGAAGATGCCTGTGGGGCCTATSCAGGCTGGAAGGAGGAGAAGAGGAATGATTGACCCTATGGAGGGATGGAAGAGGCTGCTCTTTCCCTTCCAGTGACCTCGCTTGCAGCCCCTCAGCCTCTGGGTGAGGGCTGCCTGCTGCTGGTGGTGGCTCGGGAAGGGTTCATTGCCCATCCTCTGAGATCTGGACCTGTCCCCAAATTTGGGGGGTAGGGGTGAATGCCCTGACAGGGAACTTCCTAGCACCCAGCCATAAAAAGTCAGGTCATTTGTGACATCTATTGAAGGCAAGTTGGGAAGAGAGAGAGAAAAAGTAAAGCTAGGCTCATCCAGAAGGAAGGCAGCCAAATCCCAGGGAAAGAGGGAAGGAGAAGAGGCGAGAGAAAAAAAAAAAAAAAAAAAAAAAAAAAAAAAAAAAAGGCATTTCATGAGATGGGCAGCTCCTGGGAGCATGTGCAAACACCCATCTTCTGAGTGAGTGGATGCACCCTGCTGCACGCATAGGTGTACACAGCATTTTGGGTGCACAAGCACCCCACGCACACGTGTGCAGCCTCCCCTGGAGCCCGCCTTGCAGCTCTGCTCTGGACTTGGGCCAGCTCTGCCCGGCCCTGGGCCGCTCSGTGGCCCTGGCAGGCTCGGCTGGGTCCTTGAGCCTGCAAAGGGTAAACCGGGACTKGGGGGGGAGGAAAAGGTGGGGGGCTGCAAGCAAACTAATGATGAAAATGTCTCCTCCATGCCTGTGCCTTAATTAAATGCATGGAGAGGCTCAGGGAAGCACATCTGTTTTCAATCTGGAGCCCTTTGATGGCATCAAATGTTCTTTCCCCGGCTCAGGGGGGATGGAAATTCTGGGCTGGCTGTGGCAGCTCCGAGGCCAGGCTCCAGCCATGGGGACGCGTGGGCCTTTCTGGGGACGCGTGGGCCTTTCCCGGTCGCCGGGACCGTGTGCTGCCCGGCCAGCCCCGCTGCATTGGGTGTCCTGCAGCAGCCAGCGAGGCCGCGGGCTGCCTGCCCCGGCCCTGGGGACCGGCCTAGCCCAAGTGCTGGGTCGTGGGACCTCTTGGCCTGCTGGGCCTGGGAGCTCTGTGTATCCTCTGCCTCCTCATCCAGGCTCTCTCTGTTGCTTCTCTCTTTAGGTTTCTTTTCTCTCTCTTCTGCTCTCTTGCTGTTGCCCTTGCTTCTGTGGGTCTTGTCTGTCTGTCCTGTCCTAGTTTTCAGTTGCACTTTTTCCTCTCCTTTTATTCCCCACTCCTCGCTGCCCATTCCTTTCTCGCCCCTCTTCTCTCTTCTGCTTCTCTTTGTTATATATATATAATATATATATATATATATATTTTTTTTTCCCCAGTGTTTCTCATTTTCACTGTTTYCCCCTCTCTGCTCCCGTTGACGGGTGCCGCATGGAGCCACTTTTCCCCGTGCCCGGGACAGGGCGGGGGGCCCTGCGCATCCCCGGGGAGCGCGGCGGAGCCGGGACCCGGGCCGGGCCGGGGGGG
>NW_020455577.1:381395-383772 GCF_003342845.1 Nothoprocta perdicaria
AGGAAGGAGGGGAGGAAGGGGAGGCGGAGGGACGGGGCGCACCCGCCCCGGCGGCCCCACAGCCACCGTGCGCCTCCCGGCCGGCGGCAGCTCCCCGTGCGCCGCCGTCCCGGCGCCCCGAGCCGGCCGCGCCGCCTCTGCCCCGCGGCATGTTTTAAAGCCGGCGCTGCCCGCGCTCCTTCGGGCTTTCCTCGCCGCCGCCGTCGGGTCCCGAGCCGCCCCCCCGCGAAGGGCCGGCGGCTGCGGGGGGGGGAAACGGGGGCGGGAGGGGGGGGCGGGTGAGGGCAGAAAAGCCCCGCTCGGCACCATGGCGTCCAGCTATGCCCACGCCATGGAGAGGCAGGCCCTGCTGCCCGCCCGCCTCGACGGCCCCGCCGGCCTGGACAATTTACAAGGCAAGAAGAACTTCTCCGTGAGTCACCTGCTGGACCTGGAGGAGGCGGGCGACATGGTGGCCGCGCAGGCGGACGAGGGCGGCGGCGAGCCCGGCCGGAGCTTGTTGGAGTCGCCCGGGCTGACCAGCGGCAGCGACACCCCGCAGCAGGACAGTAAGTGCGGGCACAACCGCGAGGGTCCCGCGCCCCCGGCCCCGCGGCTCGGAAAGGGGGAAACACCCGGTTGCCCGTGGGCAGCGCCCCGGGGGAGGTGGGRACGAGCTGCTTTCGTCGCGGGACGGCGGCTCCCGCACGGGGATGCTCCGCCGGGCGGGATCGGGCCCGCCGCGGAGCCGCCCGTCGGGGCCGTCCGGCTGCTGCCGGGTCCCCGCGCCCTCTCCGCCCGTCCCGGGGGCGGCGGGCGGCGCTCCGCGGGGCTGCTGCCCGGAGCGCGGCGGGCGGCCCCGGTGCCCCTGCCCTGCGCAGCCCCGGGGCCGGGCAGCGAGCCCGAAAGGGCCCTGCATTAGCACCAAAGGTATCGGCAAAAAGATAAGGCAGCCTGAGTCCCTTAGCGAAGGTAGCGCAGACTTGCGCGGGATTCTGCGAGCCCCGCTCGCCCTTCTCCAAGCGCAGCGGCCGGGCACGGAGRAGCCGCCGAGCAGGAGGTGTGCGGGCTTCTCCCTCCTCTCCGGTGCCTGTTCCTCTCAACCCTCCGTCGCCTTTCGGTAAAAAGATATTGCCCGACCCGCTAARGCCGGGGCGCGATTTTCGTTGCGAGCAGAGGCGGCTGCAGCCGCCCCCGCCGCTCTCCCGTCCCCGCGGCTGCCCCGGGGTGGGCGCGGGCCCCGCTTCAAAGCAGGGGCTTGCTCGGGAGGGGTCCCGGCGAGCCGCCCCCGGGGCGAAAACAAAAACCGGAAAAGCAGATGAAAACTGCAATTTTCGTTTGCTTTTTATTTTTGTTTTTTTTTCCTTACGCCTCTCGCCGGCTGCCGCGGCTGAGACAACTTTGCGGAGTCGCCGCAAATGTCCCCCGTGCGCAGAGGCGCCGGGGCATGGAAATGGGGAACCCGAGGGAGGGGAGATTTCCCCGGGTCGGGTCGGGGTCCCCACCGTGATCAGGGGCGGCCCCGACCCGCCAAGGCCCGGGGAAGGGGGCCCGGTGCCCCTTTCCCCACGGACTCTGAGCGGCCGGCGGCAGGTTTGGGATGTCCAGGGAAGAGCAGCCRAGTCCTGCTCTTTGGAAATAGCTTTTAAAAATTATAAACACTTTTCTCAGCACCTGAAAAAATGTGACTTTCTTCCTTAAAACTGGATATGTTGGAGGGGGGAGAATGGCTGTGATTGCTGCTCACCCGTGTTTTGGTTCCTTGCGCCACATCCGTGTGGCAGAAGAGCCCCCAAGATGCTACCCAACAGGACAACGCTGGGACATCYTTTTATTATTATTATTAGTTTTTATTCCTTCTTCCCTAGTTTTGTTTTTCATATGTATGTGTGTGTGCATACCCATATGTATGTATTATTTGGACCTACTTTACTCCTGATGCTGCCCGTTGCCAAAAGCGCTCCAGTGCTAGCCAAATGCGTCCTGGTCTGCCTGGAAATGAGGGGCTGCATTTATTTCCGCACTGCCCACCTTACTCATCGAGCGTGAAACGGACTAAAATCCTAAATTTCCCAACCGGTCCTGCTGAACTGGGAACTGCTGCGGCTTAAAATGAATCAGATGTCTGCCCGCTGCTGTAAAAGTTTTAATGCCGCTGCGGTGAATTAGAAAGTTTTTAAAGTATTCTTAAAGTAAGCAGGAATTCAATGCCAGGAATAAATTCTCCCTGGTTTATTGGCAGAGCTGTCATCTGGGCTTTGTGGCTCTTTCAGCGATGTGTTTAGCAGATGCCGCTTGTCTTCGTGCCTCAGTTTCCCTGCTTGTTGAATGTGTTTGGGAAGGCGTTTCGTGATCCTTGCAGGAATCGCTGCAAGGCTGGAGCTAAGCAGTACTATGG
>NW_020455577.1:383823-400532 GCF_003342845.1 Nothoprocta perdicaria
TTTTTTGGTGAGAAACGGGAGCTGGTTCAGTGGAAAAAGCTAACACAGGGCTTGGTTATTTGCCGCGTTACTGAAAAGAGGGAAGGCAGGAGCCATTTGGAGGAATTGCAGTGTCCCAAGAAGGCTGGGAATGCTCCTGCAGCCTGCAGAGGAGTCAGCTCTCCTGTCACTGCTTTCTGCCCCGCGCTGAGGCAAAAAGCCAGCGCGTTGGGAGCGATTTGTATAATGCAAAATCGCAGGAAAAGTGTGGCACAGAARTGACAAAGCGTTTTATGGGGGCATTTCACATTGCGAGAATTGGGCTGCCCTTAATTCGTTTGAAAGAAGTTCAAGGGGAAATGTTTCTTCTGCTGAAAAGAAAAAATCAGCCCTGGGAGTAGCTCCGACTGTGGTATTTTTGAGCAAACTGTCAGTGTGTTAAGGGACGGATTTTTCAGTGGTGCTGAGAACCTGTCACTCTCACCGAATTCAAYTCAAATTGCAGCTCTGGAAACTGTATCCGAGAAGCGGGTACCGCTCACAGCTGCCCTCGCAGCCCCAGCAAAGGCACCTGGCAGCAGCGGCTTGGCTAGCGGCGCCTTCCCGTGCGAGCCCTGCCAAAGCCGGGCTCAAAGCGCAGGTCCCCGCGCCGAGCTGCTCTTGCACCCGAGGCAGCCCCGCGCGTGGYGCCCGTGCCCTCTGCGGGCAGCAGCAACCTTGTGTCGCCTCGCCGAGCTTGCGGTGCTGAGCGGCATTAATTCTGCAAATCTAGACGTGGAAAACTGTTAGTTTTTATTTTAAAGTTGACATTTTTTTTCTTTTTTTTTTCTTTTTTTCTCATTTGATTCAGACTTACTCCAATAGCTCATAAAATGCCCCAGAAAAAGCACAGACAAGGGAAAAATTACCGCGATTGGACTCGTGAGGAATGAATAAACCCCTTTGGATTTAGCATGTGTGCTAGTCCCGCACGCAGGACTTGAACCTCCTTTAGGGCCAGCTCGCAATAGAAGGGGCAGCAGGTTGGGTCTGGCCGTTGGAGCTGGCTCGTGGTTGGAGCTGTGGCCCGGGCGCTCTGGGTCTCCCCGTGGCTCGTTCTGCTGCAGCRGACGCGTCGTGTCCTTGCGGCACTGCTGCTTCTTCCCGAGGAACTGGAGCTTTGGGACAGCTGGGAAAGGGAGAACTGCTCCGGTCGGGCTGGTGCGGRCAGAGCATCCGCTCTGGTTTTAACCTGCCTGCTGCAGTATTTGGCAATGGAGCCCTTTGCTGCAGGACCCTGTGGAGAAATAGAAGTGGTTTCCAAAGGGACAGGGCTGCTCTGTAGAGGACCATGGCCCGGAGATGGCAACCTGCAGCTTGGGGAGCCACTAGTCTCGCTGGAGCCTGCAAGGATGCACGGGGGCACAGTGCTCCATTCCTGCCCTGGTTTATACACGCATGTAGAAACAGCGAAAAGATCCGGCTTATTGAGAAGAACTGGGATAGCCCATGGTGCCACTCGGCGCAGTTCAGGGGATGCCTCGTCGCGGACCTTGAGAGGTTCCTCCGACACTCGGGACTGCCCGTGTTCCCTTGGCTCTCTCTGCGAGTGGCTCTCCTGGCTGCCCCCCGCGGCCGCAGGCTCTCGAGACCCAGCGTGGTCGGGAAGAGCAGGATTTGGGATGCACCTTAGTGAAATCTAGCTGCATCCCACRTTGGATTCCTTCCTCATCCGTGTAGCCGATGCACAAGAGGGGAATCCACAGAGTGAACGTTGTACCCGCTGGTTACACAGCCCTGAGCATCCTCACAAAGATGCTGCAATATAATTTGGGGCAATATATATTTTTAGGGCACTAGTTTGAGCTGTCTGCTTGATAAACACGACTGCTTTCTTCTTGCATGAGTAATCTTTACTCATCCCCATACTGCTGCATATTCCTGCTTGCAGCAACGCTCTTTTATTCATGAGAACAAATGTTGAATTAAAAGAACCAGATAACTATCAGGGAAAAGAAGCTGAAAGTTTTTTCTTTCTTTTTTTTGTTACATTGCTTAGGTTAACTTCAATTTCCCTCTTAGGGTCGCAGTTACGAGATTATTCTATCAAATATCTTATACTGTTGGGTTTATTTCKTTTTCTTTTTTTTTCTTTCTCCTTCCATCCCTGAGTCCTAGACTTTGAAGAGAAAAACATTTGTGTTTTTCACATTTTCTGGGACTTTTGGACATGGACAGAAGATGGGAATGCGACTCGGGCTCGAACTTGGAGTCTCAGGACAGCAAAAGGAGAGAAACAGAAAAGGCAAAAAGAAGGGCAACTTTCTATTATTAAAAAGGAAAAGTCATGCGAGTTTGAAGAAGGGARCAGACTCGATTTCTGAGCACTGGCCAGGCTGCCTCCTCTTGCTGGGTGAAACTAGATGTCGATGTGTTTGCAAAATTCCCTTTTTTTGATCAACATCGCTTTTGCTTCCTGGTTCTCATGCTTTTCTCATAGTTTGCTGATGGTGTTTGTGTTTTCAGCCTACCCGCACAAAGCTTCCAACTTCTTAATGTGAAAAAGGTTTTGCTGAAGGATTTAATTTTAAAAAATTTTTATCCCCCTCTCCCTTAATAGAATGAAAACATTTCTGTGAAAATTTAAGATTTTGAAATCTCGCAGTGCTGAAAGGTTGGGTCTAAACTGCTAGAAGGCTTTTGATGAGCATCAGCTTTCTGACAGCTGCACCAAGTTTCCACTCCTAGGCAGCCGCTTTTCCGTCTTTYTGAGCAGGTATAAAGCAGTGATCGCATGGGAAAATATTATCTCAGGGCCCATTTGTGCAATCCGTACAGGAGTCATTGCATGCAAGTCAATGGGCCGCTTATGCGTGCGCCAATTGATGAGTATTAGCATTAAAAGACGTGACCAGCTGCCTCAAACCATGCAAATACTTGGTTTTCTCAAGGCYGGGAATATTTCTGTTGCAGATATCCATCGGCTTTGCTGCCTCCCTTCGGGGACATGGTGTTTTTGCCATTGAGCAGAGGTGCAACCTGCATCCACGTGTGTGATGCCTGGAAAGCAAGAACAGGAGCAGGAGTGGAACATGAGCAGGAGTGGAACATAACCAGGAGGGGCTAAAAGGTTAAGGTGAACTTTAAGTCTGAACGCATTGACAGGGCAGGCGTGGAATTGGAATTGTAATTCCTTTGAGGATTATTTTTTTTCCCCTTTTCCTGACAGCACCTTTGCATTTACTCCTGTAGTTCTTAGCCTTGCCAGAACAGTTTGATGGGATTAGAGGTGTTTATTCCTGGTTGCMAGTTGTTTATGATATATTTAATCATTTTTGAAACCCGTGTTAAGGAATGCCAAGGGAGCTGTGCTCCTGCTGGGCCCCTGTTGTGTGATGTACACGGTGAGTCTCCACCAATGGCCATGGGCTTCCAGAAACGGGCCTCCGTTCCTCAGGAGGACAAATCCCTGTGTACTGCCTCCCCACTCTCCCTRTCTCTGTGAAAGGAGGCTCGGGTCCCAGGGTGGGATGCAGAGCTGTGAAGTGAGGACTGTCCCTTGTTGTGTTTCTCTGGTGGAGGACAGAGCACAGGAGAAGCCTGTTGTGTGGTGGCCACCCTTGGGGAGAACTCTGTAAACCCTTTGTTGGATCCAGCCTGCTCTGATGGGATGTGAAATCTGTCCATGATGTGAAATCCCAGTGGGTTTTATGGCAAGACTGCGGGGCGCGGTAAAAGATGCCACCAATTTTCCACTGATCAGAAGGTGCAATGTCAATTCAACCTCTTACTAGACAATGGAGAATCTCCAGTGCTCTCCTGTAGCTTAGAGCTATATTTGCCGGCCCAGCTCGTATTGATAATTTGTAAAATGTTGCATCAGTTTGTAAAAGCAAACTATGCCCCTAATCTGCTGTTTCCCTGCTGGGTCCAGCCGTCCTCTGCACAACGTTCTGGAAGGTGTTCAGAGAGGAACTTGGTTGGGACGTGCCCCATGTCACTGACAGTGTCATTTCAAGAAGAAACTTCTCTAGGAAGAGACTGTACAAAGGATTCTAGCAACAGTGCTGAAGTTGAGGGCTGAAGGCCAGCACCAGCAATGGAAAGCCTGGCATCTGCGTGGTGGGAAGGCCACCGCTGGTGAGAGGCCTGATGAGCATGCCAGTGAGCATCCATTTCAGCCTAGGTGGCTTTCTGGGCTCCTCTTACACCTCTAGAGGCTGAGGAATAAGGTTACAGCAGTGATTCAAGTCCTGTTCCAGACAGTCTGGATTTGTYGTGCCCGTATTAAGCGAACATTTACCTTGGAGTGGCAGCCTGGGACCGCCTGGTGCCTTATGTTCCTGGAAGCCCGTGCAGCAAGGCTAGAAGAGAGGTGAGGGGAGCCAGCTGTGCTATTAACAAGTCACTACATCCTACTGCAACATCCAATTCCCATTTTCCCCATTTCTGGCTTGAGAAATTTTCCTACAGGAGAAATTCCAGCCTGTCAGTGAGACTGCTGGGCAGGGCGAAAATACAGAGAGTCGCTCAGTATCTGGCGAGGCCCCTTCTCATGTCTTGATGAGCTGCTGCTCAGGCAGCAAAACTGCCCTTGCACAAAGAGCTGGAATTCCCTAGGATGACAATGGAGACATTGCGTCTTGCACTGAGCCCTCCAGCACACGAACTTCTCCTTGACCAAAAGTACCTCCAAAGGACCACCAAGCTTGGCTCTGTGCATCTGGGGACAGACCAAATTGCCGGTAAAAATCTGCTGAAAATGCAGAGTTGGAGAGAAAACTGCCCTGTAGATMTTGAGGGGAGCAGCTTGGGGAGATGCAACGAGCTCTGTTTCCTGGGAAATGTTGGAGAAGGATGGGTGGCTGGAGGAGGAAGTGGCCAAGTTGCTTCTTGCATCCGTCTTGCAATGAATGTGGACACTGAGGTTTTGTAGACTGGGTACCTGTGGGCACCTCTCTTCTGTCATTGCTGCTGAATCAATGGCTGGTGAGCCAGGATGAGYTATAGTTGGCCAAGCAAGTCATGAAGACCTGCTCAATGCTCCTGGGAGTTGTCTGTGTGTTCTTATTTTTGGGATCATGGCTAATATGATCCATGTTGGAAAATTATGGTTGTTGCACTCAAAAGAGACCTTCTCAGCATCTGCTTGATGGAGTTTGGGCTACGTAGGGATGGACTGGATTTAAATAGGAAAGTTGCTTAAGCCATAACAGGAAAAAGAGAGTGTTAACGCTCTGGATGAAAGGCGTAGCCTGAGAGTTAATAAATCCAGTGCCAAGTTCCTGCTTGGGACAASCAATTCCCATGCTGAGGATGTTGGGGAAAGTTGGAGAAAGCTTTGTCTCTGCCCTGAGGGTCTTTGCTGTGATCTGGCCCTGGGAGGGCTGTCTGCAGACATGAGCTGTGTCCAGCACACAGGCTCCCTGGAGTTGTCAGGGCAAATAAGTTGCTGACTTTGCAGTGAGTGAGAAAAAGCCTTGGCGACAAAAGGCCTGGGATATTTTTTTCTCTTCGGCTATGTTACTGCCTTGCTGCAATTACTTAGCCAAGTCGCATCACTTCTCCATGCCTCAGTTTCCCTACCCATGTAATGTGTGTTTTTTCAAGAGTTGCTAGAGTCCAAAGTCTCTTACTGTGAGGGGTGTAAGAGCTTGGCACCAAGGACAATTTAGGAAGATTCTCTACCTGCTTTGATTCCCGTAGCTAATTATTCTGTTATTTCATCTGCCTCCATCTCTGCAATCGCCCACCTTCAGCATTAATTAACTGATTAGCATGAAGGAGATCCCCTTCCATTAAGACAGAGCAGGAGAGAATGGAGCAATTTACAGCAAGTCGGTTCCTGTAGGGTACTTGCCTTCTGCTCGACTACATCTCTGCGTGTCCCATGCCCTGTGGGAGAGCTACATTTGTTCCACCCTGTGCAGGGTTTCCCTGCAGTTTCCAGTGGCATCTTCTTGAATGCAGGCTTGGGTCTCCTGAACATCTTGAGGTGTTTGGGCTCTCCACAGACCCAAAGGAGGCAAAAAGGATCCAGTTCTGATCAGTTGAAATAGTCCTGGGGGTGTTGAGTGGTGGGTGTTAATGCCCATAGCTGCTTGATATGCTTGATAAGATTATGATTGCAGTCTCTCTTTTTTCTTTTCTTTTTTTTTTTTTTTTCTTTTTGTTTTTTTAAATCCCTTTTCTTGGCTGTATCCTAGTCCTGCAGGTTTGGCCCAAAAGATTTCTGCTTGTAGTTTGTAACTGCTGACGTGTCTCGTGGAAACCAGGAAAATTGCACAGGAATCAGCGCTTGCTACGCATTGCTTGTTTGAGATTTGTTTTTCATTGTTTCTCAGTAAAAATAATATTAAAAAGAATCAGTTAATCAGGGAAAAGAAACAGTCACCTGTGATTTAAGAGAGGGATCTCATTGTAAATAATAAATTAGTGTCATGAGACCCAGCAGACCGAATGGGTGATGAATATCTTGCAGACTGAAAGTTGTTTATCAAGCCTATTTGAAGACTTATGACTAACAAGCTCATTTACAGAATTTGGAGCTTGTTCATGAGCCGTCCTCCAGCTGGGAGGATGTGGGAATCATTGGAAAATGCATTCACAAGCTACTCGATCATTTTAAAAAAAAAAAAAAAAAAAAAAAAAAGGATCAAACAAAGAGGGGAAGAGAACCGTTGTTTTCTTTCCCTCTTCCCCAATATTGTGTTTTCTGCTCTATGCCCCTTACGAAAATGAGGGCCCTGAAGAACCCCGCGTCGTTTGCTCATGACCTGTTTTGGTGGCAACTCAGTGGTGCATCCTACCGTGTGTGACCGGCCATGGGCCAAGTCCCCCCGTCCTCTGTGGGACAGAGGCTGGTCCCAGGCTCTGCAGGTACCTGATGGGACAGACCCATCGTGTGGATTGCACAGCCCCACAGAGGGRGAGGACTGCGGGAACTGCTGCTGTCAACCTGTGGAAAGGGGGATGGATTTGGCATCTGGAGCCTGCTCCAGAGCCCAGTGGCTCGGTGCCCTTTTGCAAATCTGCTTGCCTGGCCTTGAACCAATTCCTGCTCCGTGCAAAACGTCGCATCTTTCTGAGTGGAGGCAGATGTGCTTCTCCCGCCTTGCATCTCCCATAGATCCCATTGGGAAGTGTCCTTGTGCCGTGCTCAGATGTGGAGGGGGAATTCGGGTGGGCTCCTTCTGCATGCGCTGCCTGTCAGGAAAGAGAGGAGACCAGGGGAGAACAGCAGCAATACGGGGAGTTTTGGGAGAAAAGGGAGAAGATGATGGGAGAGCCGTGTTGAAATGCACAGAAAGCTGCTAAAAAAAGGGAAAAGTAGAAATTGATCTCTGGGGCTGCTGTTGCAACAAGGAAGATTTTGGTGAGACTGTAGGGAAATACCCACAGTTGTAGAGAGGATGGGGAAGGACAGAAGGGATGGTGGGAGGATGCTGCAGAGACCCCCGGCACGGATCTGAGGGAGGCATCTGCAGGAATGCCGGCAAAGAGCTGGTCCTGCGTTGGCCCAGGTGTTGAAGGGGCTCCTTRGGCACCCTTCCCTCCGACCTCAGCAGGGCTGCGAGTCTCCCTCGGCCTCTTTGGAGGCCGCCTCGAGAAGGTTTTGCTCTCTGCTCCCTGCAGAAGATCCTTCCAGGTGTCTGCTATGAGGAATTTGAACCTCGCTTTCCGTGACTCTCTAGAAAGGCTGTTGTTTTGTTTCCCCTCTTTAATCCACCAGAGAACATAGAACAAGAGCCAGTGGCTGGTGGCAAGAGCCAAGGGCTCGATCAGCAGAGGTAGAAAACATGCGTTTTTTAACCGTGAGACGYGATGCAAACACTAGAAATGACTTTGAAGGAAAGGTTGGGCTTCCCGAGCTGCGAGCGTCTGGAAGCTCTTTTGGAAGAGCCGCTCCTGTCAGGCATGAGCGATCGGTCCCGCTGGGGAGGTAAGAGGGTGAAACGCTCTGGCTCGCTCCTGTGTGCAAGCTTGCAAAAAGAAAAACCCAGAAGAGCTGGGCTCTGGCTGCGGGACACGTGGATACGCGGCAGCTTTCCTGTGCTGTTGGATGTCGGGGACGATTCCCGCCAGGAGAGCAGAACGCCAGAGCCGTTGTACAAGGCAGATCTGCTCGGTGCGAAGCTGTTTACAGGTTTTAACCCAAACAGCAAGAAACAAAACAAAATAGCAAAGCAACATCCTCATCTCTGCTGGTAAGTCAGGCCCTTATGTGAACCAGCTGCCATACCCATCTATAGGACGGTCCCTTTTCTAAAATCCTGCTGCTGGGAAGATGGAAAAACCTTTCTGGAACTAGGAAAGACAAATATCAGGCATGGAAATGCCCAACTTGATCTGGTATTTCGGGATGCCTTTTGAGGCTGTGAAGGAAAGGGGCTGTTTGCAAGAGATTGCTGCAATTTCTGTCCTGCTTAGACYGTCTGTGGGTCCCATAATCGCACCGCTGCTGTCAGCTCTAGGAGAAATGGAGAAACCAGGGAGAGCTGCAAATCTAATCAGGAGTGGGGAGAGGGAGAAGTGCCTGGCAGCATCTTCACCCGAAGCTCAGCGCTTGCGGTCATGTTGGGACCTTGTGCTCGCAGGCACCGCAGGCCAAGGATGATGGGAGGCTCCTCAAAGAGCCTTTAAAAACTTGGGGAAAAAAAAAAAAAAAAAAAATCTGTCCGGAAATTTTTGATGGCTGTGGTGGGAATGGGGATGCTGCTTCCAGATGCCAGAAGGAGCCAGGTGTCTGGGGAGAAAATACTCCCTCCATGCAAGCTGTTCCTGAGCTTGATTTAGCAGAACTGAGCGCTTGGCTGCTTTTAAAGTCCTTAGTGGGTGTGATGAGAGGTGGGCACCTGGCTAGCCCTGCTAAGCATTTCAAGAYGTATTAAATTTAATACTGAGGGCGCTTTTGAGCGTAGAACGTCTAAAACAGCAGGCACCGGGGGATGTCGTGGTTCACCAGCAGCGACAACTGCTGCTTGTTTGGAAGGGGCTTTCCTGCAAGCATCACCGCAGCCGYCAACGGGAGGGCACCTTCATGCCCCAAAGCGTAGCCAGAAACGTGAAAAGCTGACTTTTGTTCTGCTTTTTCAAGGAAGGAAAGAAAAAAAAGCAGATCCAACGGTGCAGTGGGGGCTGTGAGCATGCCTTGTCTGGAAGCAAGTTAAATCTCATCTCGTTCCCTGGCAGGAAAATAGGGCTRGGAGAGGGGGCTTGGCGAGGGGTGAGGCTGCAGAAATATTTGGGGAAATCCAGAGGGCAGAACCATCGGACTTTCCTGTTATTCGGGTGCCATCTACTGGTTTCAGGCTACAAAAAGTCTAGTGGCAGCTGGAAAAGGGAGCGAAAGCCAAGGTGTGCACGGGCCGGCCCCGTCCTTCCCTGTGGGCTAATGGGTCTGAATGAAAACCTGAGTGTTCCCTGGGAAGCTCCCTGGCTGCCGGCGTGGAGGATGAGTGGAYGGAGCACCACGGAGTGTCCCTGTTCGGTAGGGGCACATAAATGCTCTGCAAAGGGAAAGCAGTGTCTAAGCTGGGAGGGATCCTGGGATCTGCTGTGAATCTGTCGGGACAGTGCAGTAGGTGACATGTGCTTTGATGCCCTTCTCTTTATGCCTGGGAAGTAAAATGTGAGTTTGTTAGGGTTGTTTTGGTCTCAGCATCAAGGTGACTCCTAGAATTATCGTGAGCCTTAAATTCTGTTCTTTAAGCCGCATATCCTGAGCTCATGTGAATGCAGGGGGGAGAAAAAGTACATTTCTGTCTGCCTGTGAAAGTCAAAAGGATGAGACTCAGTCAGCTCCAAGGCTAAAAGAAGAGAGGGTAAGGAGAGAAAACTCAGTCCATTTGGAGCCTGTCGCAGTAACAGGTCTCTGCTTATGGTAAARGTGCCATTCTGGGATCGCTTGTGGATCAGGAACATTTAGGATGGCTGCGTTGGGGCTGGGGCTGCTCAAAGGCAAATCTGCACGTTTGGAGAGATTGTCCTGTTCTCCCTGTCACCTAAGGAAGAGGCACATACTTAATTTGAAGTCAAGTAACAACTCTTGGGCTTGTAGTTAGGCCCGCAAGAAAATCTGCAGGAGTGAAGGTTAATGCAAAGGCTGCAGATACCATGCAAAAATCTCGGCTTTTGTAAGCATCTAGTTTTTTCATGTGTTGGAACCATGCGTGCTAATGCAGAGGGAGACAAGTTCCCTTCACCAGACCTCTTCTATGCGTGAAAAGTCTCGTTTCCCACCTTTGGCCGTTGTTGCTGCTGCTAAAGTCGTGTGCACAGCTATATACCTTGCAGYGGCGATGTGAAGGAGAGGAGTTTGACCCGTGAAAGCCCATCCTTGCAGGTTTGCGGCGCCTGTGTGGCTCCAGCTCATCCCAGGGGAAGGAAAGGGCCAAGTTCTTGCAGGGTGACCAGAGTGTTTAACGTAGTGTTTCACAGTGTGGCAAATGGGTACTGGGTTTGCAGCAGGATGGCTTCGCTTGAGGTCGCTTCTCCAGTGCTTACCCTGAGGGGCTGAGCTTGCTGGTGGGGCTTTCCCTGACCCAACAAAGGGACATGGTAGGCCAGGGGCCTCGTGGCCGTCCCCTCTTGGTGCAGCTGAAGCTGATGGTCCCTGGGTGTCTGCTGCATGGAGTGTGTGAAAACCCTGACTCTGCCCCGTGCCCTTTAGGCCCTGCCAAGGTGGCTTTAGGCTCAGTTTGCCCCCGCTGAGCCTCTGGCCCTGCAGAGCTTTGTTCCCCGTTAGCCAGACTGAGCTGGGGGTATCTGGCCCCTGAGGGAGCTCCGAGCTCCTCCTCTGGAGCCGGCGGCAAGCCGGGCCGCGCATCCCCGCCAGGCCGCGACAGGGATCGGCCGGGCCGCGTGCCCATCCCGCCGAGGGGCCGGGAAGCGGCGGCTCCAAGGGGCTGGGAAGCGGCGGCTCCGCAGGCCCCGGCCGAGCTGGCAGCCGCCCCGCACCCGGTGCCCGCTCCCCTCGCGCTGCGCCCAGGGCGGATTCCGTCCTCCCTGCAGCCGGCGACGAACAGAGCTTTGGAAGTTGTAATTTCTCGCGTAAGCGATGCCAGTCCCAAATACTTTGTGCTGAGGGATAGTGCCCCGATGCCAAGGAAAACACAGTGGAAGTCTGYGGCGTGGTTTTCGGCGCATTGTTAGCTCCGGCCCTCCTGACAGAGCACATTCTGTGCCGAAGATAAATGCTGGCGCCGCTCCGGCCGGCGCGGGTCCGAAAGGGCTTTTTCTTGGATGTCTTCTTCCCAGTGGAAAATGCTTTTCTGTTTTTCCAGCGTGATGTTCTGTGATGCCCACAAATAGACCAGCTAGCACTTGCAAGAGTAACTATATAATATTTGCTGTGTACTTTCATACAGCGTACTCCAATTCCATGTTGTTAGTTTATTCCCCAAGTCACAAAACTCGGCGGCGTGACCGGCACGACCGCAGTGTTAATGCATCCCGCTTGGGATTTGTTCCAAGGAAACTTGCTTTTTGTTAGAGCCCTGCTAACGATGGGGCTATGAGATGGCGCTGGAATAAATAGATTGGCACGAGCCTTCCTCCATCAGTGGGTCTGGTAAACGGCCGAGGCAGGCRAAGCAAGGAAAGAAATGGATCCAGAGCCGCTTAGAAAGCTGGAGCCAGAGACTTCCTGGCTCCTCTGTCCCTGGCTTTGTGTTCATGCTGCTTTTGTCGCTGTCTCCCAAAGTTTTTCCGACTGGAAGAGCCTTCCCAGAGAGCTGGGTACGTAGCGGAGGCTCCAGGGAGACGCTGGTGGAGTCCTCATGAGCTCATCCAGTCAACAACACGGCTTCTCTCTAGGGAAAGATCAGATGTGCTCATGCTCCTCAACCTACACCAGATGTTCTTCCACCTCCTCTGAAGGACCTCTCGTGTTGAAGGGATCTTCTGCATTCCTACCATCCAATGTCCCCTGTCAACTCGCAGGTGACGGAAGGTCCCTTGCTGACTCCAGGAGGCCTCGGTCAGGAACAAAAGCCTTCGTTCTGCCATTCCTCAGGAGTCATTTGAAGCTGGGATGGTTTGAAGTCTGCACTTAAATCTTGTGTTAAACGGGCTGGGCATGATCAGGGTAACGTCTTTCTACTCATCTAGAAATATTGTTTTCACAATGAAAAACATGACCTGGATGCTAGAGGTTTTGCTCAATTGKTTTTTTGTTATTTGGATAACATTTTTTTCCAAGATTCCACTTCAATTGATATTCAAATTTCAGCAGATTTGGACTTATTTCATTCATTTTAATTACTAGTGAAAATAGAATGAAATAAGGAGGAAATGTTAATTTTTGCCAGAGGGTCCATCAAAAAATTGAGATGTTTTCTTGGGAGAGCAAAAAATCTTAARAAATTCTCATTACAAGTAATTGGCATTTCTGGATGTGGCTGACACAAGAAGGACTGGAAAAAATGCCCATCCTAGCAGGCTGGAGGACAGGAATTTGCTTTAACAGGCAATACACAAGAAGGATGCAGCACTGCAAACCCAGCAYGCTGCTTTGCCAATGTGTCTAGACAGCCCATCTCCAAGGGGGAGAGAGGCTTATTTCTTGGAGCCGCTCCATCTTTGGCTGCTCCGATGACAGAAGACCGCTCCATGGTCTCCTGTATCGACGGAGACTTTGCATCCCAGCTTAGGATTTGTGCTGGGCTTGCCCGGCCGTCACCGTGTGCCGCTAAATCATTCACCACTTCAACGCACTTCTGTGCTAGGTAAGGATGTGGCTCGCTCCAGGCTACGTGAAGGCACTGAATCATTTTTTTGAACCTTCAAGAAGGCTCAATTTCTGGGAAATGGTGCTAGAAAGGCAACATTCATCTGCCCCAGCCTGGAAGCAGCGCTTTATGGCCGAGATATCCTATGTCTCCTTCCAGGGCCCCTAAATCATCTGGTCTTCCAGGTAGAGCATCTGACATTTCAGCCTGATTAAGGGCAGCAATAGGCAAATACCTAATAATATATTCATCACCTGGAGGCAACTATTATTACTCAGTGTTAGGGAGTGTCAGTTCTAACATATCACTTGTTTGTCCCAATTCGCAGGAGCTCTGACAATAATTATTCTGCCTCCTCTCCTGGGAKTTGTTCTTCGCAAACTACAGCGTGCTTGGTGGAAACGCAGAGGTTTCCATTTTTCATCCTTTTGATTTAAAATCTCCAGATGATTGTTCGCCTTTGGCAGGGAACCATTCAAAATACATTCCAAAATATTCATCATTCCAGAAGGCTAAGAAACATAAGATGTAGCAATTTATTAGCTAATGTGAAATGCATTCACCGTGCAGAAGGRGCTGAGGACGGAGGTGGGTCGGAGTCCAGTTTCTCCTTGCATCACTAGAAGGCCAGAGACTTGCAATAGAGCCTTCTCACCAGGTCTATGCATGSAAACCCCCAGGTTACCTTATTTTGCCTGATTTTGCACGGAAGACTCCAGGCAGAAGAGTTCTAAACCCTAAATCCTAACCCTAAACCCTGAAGACCTCCCTAGGTCTAAACCCTAAAGCTTCTCCCTCCTCCTTTTCCTTCAGTCTTTGGGTGCTGACCTGAGAAGTGCAGGCTCTTGCCTTGGACCAGGGAAGGAGCAACAGAGTTATAGATCGAAATGGCTCTGAACGCTCTAATCCCTTCAGCTCTCGTAGCTGCACGGCATATAAAGGCCCTTTATCCCACACCCCTGGAATGCGTTCCCTGTCTGGATGCTTGGAAAAGACAGGTGGCCTGGATGCTCACAGCCAGGCTCAAGTTCTGTTATTTCTGGATCTCGTATGCCATCGTTTTTCCAGTGCTGATCAAGAGGGACCCATAAAGTGCATTAGTGGCTAAGATCTGGATTTCCAAGTGAAGTTCTGCAAGCGCCTCCAGCGTAATTTGTGTGTTACTTGGTAGGGGCAGTGGCAGCCATGGTTCAGTTTGKTCAAAATACGTTTGTTCTTGGATGCTAATGAAAAGGAAAGACGGCTTTTGGCGATCAGATTTCCATATTTTCGCTTTGGTTTGTGTCTTCCCGTTTTCTCCAGCAAGCAGTTGATACCATACTCTTCCAGACGAGTCAACCTGGACCTCGGCAGTGCCTGTCACAAGAGCTGTTATGGGAGGTAAGCCGGAGTCTGCTGGGCTGTGGCTCTTCGAGGCCTCCCCGTTCCACTGATAAACAGATGAAATATCTATTGAGAGTCATGTTTCTCTTGCCATGGGGCCAGCTGGCGTGTGCATCACATCGGCCGCGGTCTGCATGTTCACACAGGTCCCCCATACAAAAAAAAAAACACATCCAAGTGAATTTGCAGACCCGGCTGAGATCCAGGGCCGTTCAGTAATGGTGCTTCTCCGCAGCACAGCGGGTCTCTGCAGGGACCTCCACAAGCAGAGGCGTCCGTGAGTCAGGTCAGCTCGAGTCAGTCTTTCCCGGCACGGGCGGGAGGTTTCTGGGCACTGCTTGCCAGCTCTTGAGGCTGCTGCGGTGTTTGGAAACGAGCCCTTCGAGAAGCCCAAAGYGCCAAGTGGTTCCTTTGTAAGATATATATGGATTGAAAAAGAAAGAAATCCCKCCCAACGCAGCCCTTTCCTGCCTTGGCAAGACTGTTTCCTTTACGCGTTGCTGCTTTGTACAAAACCGTCTCTGATCTTCTCCGTTATTCCTCAATGAGGTTTGAGTGGGTTTTTTCTTTTTTTTTTTTAATTACAAGAGGAACTTTTTAAAAGGAGCTTTGCACTGAGGTTTAGGTGTGTTTTCAGTGGTTAGAAGGGGGACTGTGATGTCCCAGCTTCGCGCCAGCTAGCCAACGTGCTCTTGTAGGCCAGTGTTGGCAGGAGGACTTAGCAGTGCAGAATGCGTGGCCTTCAGGAGAATGGAGYGTGAAGTGTTTCCATCTGCTCTGGCATCAGCGACCTCTTGGAGGGCTTCGGAGACCTTGGAAGAGGGGGATGTACTTCCTTTCTAAGCTGGAGCCACTAGTGCACTTAACCCATGGTCTGAGCACCCAAAAACACCTTGTTTTAGCTCTTTCTCAAAGACTTCCCTTCACGGAGCGGATCCAAATCCTTCCTGTGCTTTGCCCCTGCAGTTAGTGCCGCTCTACATTCTGTATTTTGTTGCTAACGTGTTTTTGCATCAGCTTGGCGTGAAGGGCATATTGTTTCCTGAAATCTGCCACATAGATGCCAAATGTTTTGAATTTAGTTTGTGTCCAGTTATGGGTCTGCATGCCACCTTTATGCAGAAACAGAAAAGAGATGCTAGGTAAATGGGTAAATCCAACGGAGAAGAATGCAGGAATAATCCTGGGTGCCTTTTAAATAATACAAAAGCATAGGGAAGCACATAAACCTGTCATAACCTAATTGCTTGATTATGATTCATTGCCGCTTTCTTTGAGGCAGCGGTAGTATCCAGGTGGAGAAGGGATATTGGCTTAGCTGGWGCATCAGGCTGCTCCTGCATGGGAAGTCCTTGATGCCCAGTCAAGCAAGGAGCATTTTTGACCCTCTCAAGAAGTGAGAATACTCTTGTTGAAGTCTGGATGTACGGCAYGTGCACGGTAGGGTTAAAAGGAGCATGATAGACATTTTTGGCTTTTCAAGCCTTTGAGAAAAGGCCAGGAAAGGGTGGCTGAGATGAGAGAAGAAAGAAATTAGCTGGAAAGAAATAGAGCAGAGAAGGGCCAAGAGCATGGAGAGGCAACTTCAGAAACAAGGAAATGCTGATTGAACAGGGTGGAGGTCAGCAAGCTTGATCTCAGCTCCATGAGTGCTGTTCCTAAGATGAAACATCAGGAAACATGGCATGGGAAGGGGAACTGATGGGAAGAAGATGTGGGCGTTGGAAATCACGCAGTGGATCTGGCAGAGGTGTGACTTTACAGACGTTCAGCTGTGCCTAACGCCCAGATCCCAGCTCTCGCTGAAGCACAAGGAAGCAGTTCTGAACCCGGAGGTTCTCCAGCTCCATGGTGGAAGGTCTGGGCTTTGTGGGACCCWCTTTGGGTCCGGGGAGAGGAATCATTGAGGGATTAGTTGGAGGAGCTCTATGTTAATGTAACTGACCCTCCGTCATGTGTCCGGTGTCAGGCTGCCCAAAGGTGGGAACTGGGGAGGCTGCAGCCCCCTTGGCTCTTGCCTGCTCCTGAGCTGGGCAAACCCATCAACTGGATGGCAGCCATGGGGTGGTGGTTTGGTCTATCTGTCAGCAACAAAGCGCAGTCTCACAGAGCATGATTTGCCGCTGGCAGGCTTTTAAAATATGTTTGCTTTTGATTATGTTTTTCTTTTTTTTTAAATTAATTTTCCAAGGATCAATGCGGTAATGCATATAAAAATCACAATACGTAAAACCAAGTATAAAAGCATACAAGGAATTCCAAACGCATAACATACTGTGCCTTGGAGCTTATGAGATCCATACAGCCCTTCACTGGATGATGGGAACGCTCTGACCCCAGGACCTGGGAGAAAGGCTTGTTAGGAAAGCAGGCCTAAGCCGTGTGCCTTGTGAGCCATAGGATGCCCAGAAGGAAAACCCTAGTGAATAGAAAAGCTGTGTTGTTGCAGCAGGACTCGGATTTGCCTGTGGGAGCTGGGGAGCCTTTCTATGGCTTGCTACCAACTTCTGGAGACGGATGTATTGTTTTGCCCCCGCAAATATTGTTTTCCCAGTAATTAACACTTCATGTGTTTCCAGGGAAAAATCTCTAGTTTTTCATTGGATCAAGATGGCTTTTTTTTTTTTTTTTTTTTTT